>NC_092424.1:34636166-34928666 GCF_036169615.1 Heliangelus exortis
TTTTTCCTTTTTTTTTCTTTTTTCATTTCCCTGCCTTTTTATTTTTTAGCTCTCCCTTTTTTCCTCCTTCTTCTCCTTCTTTTTCCCTCTTCTCCTTTTTCCATTTTCCTATTCTTTTTTTCTTTTTTCTTATTTCCTTTTTTTCCTTTTTTCCTTCATTTTTCCTTCTTTTTTTTGTTTTCCTTCTTTCCTTCATTTTTCCTTCTATTTTCTTTCTCTTTTTTTCTTCTTTCCTTTTCACTTTTATTTTTTCTTCCTTACTCTCTTTTTCTTCCCATTCTTTCCTTTTTACCTTTCCCCCCTTTTATCCTTTTCTATTTTTTGCCCCATTGTTTTTTGTTGTATTTTTTGTTTTGTTTTTTTTATTTGTTAATTTGTTTTTTCCATTTCATTCCCCAGACCATGGGGAAAAAAGGCACTATTTTCCCTGCAGGGAAGGTAGTGATTTGGGACCAGCCCTCCACACCTCACAGAAGAGCTGCTCCGACCTCCCTGGCTGGGAAAGTCCCCACCAGCCCACATTTTTTTGGGAACTCACTCAGTTTGCTCATGGGGCCTTTCCATCTTGGGGCCAGCCCTAAACTGGTCTGGGGTAATTAAGCAGCTGGAGGAACAATCAGCATTGGCACAGGAGATTAATTGATGGCCCTGTTGTTCAGCTTTGTGTCTTTATCACAGACTGTTGCAAATGGGAGCAGGGGTTATTTCTGTCCAAGGAAAATAACAACCCTGGGGATGTTTGGGAGGCAGTGGCAGCATCACCTTACTTGTGGGTTCTCTCCGTGTTGGCCCAGCTTCCCACTGATGTTGCATCTGCCACAAAGGCTGGGCCAGATAAAAAAGGAGTTTAAAAGAATTAGTTCAGTTGAAAAACAGTAAAAACCATTTTTTTAAAAAAAAAAATGAATTTGAAAAATAACTTTGTAGAGCCCTTCCTTGATTTCCAGCTGCAGCCCATGAAGGGCTCCTTGCCTGTGTTTTTTAAGCTGGAAACTGCTGCTCTGGGCTGGCTGGGGCTATGGCTGCTCTGTCCCTCTCAGAAGCAGGTGAACCATATCTAAAGTTCATAACTATCTACACCCATTTTGGCAAATGTCACCTTCTTTCTTTGTTGCAAGCAGCATTCCTGCCTGGGCACAGACATGCCAGGCAAAGATTACCACAAGCCCTTATGTTGAAGTAGCAAGAAAAGTCACCCTGGAGGTAAAAAACAAACAAACAAAAAAAAAAGAACAGAGACTTTTGTTTTCTGGCCTCAGCAGTGAGGTGAAGTGGTGTGGGATGTACCCAAGGATCCTCTCTCCACTCCACATGGGGATAAAATAGGATCTTAGGCTGCCCACATGGGCTGAACCACAGGAGGTTGCAACCTGGGTGCTATATTTGGCCTTCTTGGTGGTTTTTGTTTTATTTTATTTGAGCAATACTGTTTTCCAGTCAGATATCTCCTTTCTAGCTGTGACAGGAGCCAACTACATGTTGGCACAACTGGTTGTGCTTCTCTGGGGAGCAGGGGCATCCTCTGTGGGGGGAAGGTGGTCAGAAGTGGTGTAAGGAGCAGCAGCTCTTGTTCGGTGTTACTGGGTCTAACCAAGCCTCCCACAGGTTAGTTGAGGGAAAGACAGGGACAATATTTTGGGTTGCTTCAGGTAATTGTCCTGTGCAGTCTTCTGGGTTTCTAGGATGCTGGAAAGGTGCAAAACCTCCCTAGGCAGCCCCCTCTGCCCCCTGTTACCTCTTTACACCATGGCTTAGGCATCCTGCATCTCAGTGCTGGTCACTCTCTCAGCTGCTGATTTAATAATGTGTCTCACCAGCCTATTCCACTGGTGTTTGGAAACAGCCCAACATCCCTCTGCCACCACTTGTTACCCCAGGAGGAATCCAGGGCAATTTGTGGGGGGATATGATAGTGTTGCAGCAAACTGTGTTTTGTCCAGAGTCTTATGACCTGCTTCCCAGAATTCCTCCTGGGAGGATGTCATGACTTCAGGTGGCAGGAAGTGAGGCTTTGCTTGGGTCCAAGATGACAGCAAAAGGTGGAATTTTCATGCAGTTTCGGATGCTGATCCCAAGTCTGGGACGTTGCAACACTCACAGAGCAAGACCTGGGAAGAAATTTTACCACAGGTATGTGCCAGAGCCTTGGGGGTCCAGGAGATACCACGGCCCTGGACACCACCAACACAAGGCCTGGAATGAGCAACAGCAAGAGTTTTGGGTGCTGAGGAGGAGGATAAACTGTACCATGAAATACAGGCAAGGCAGAGATGGGGGCAAATGTTTTGCTGCCCCAAAGCAAGGTGAAGCAGGGGCTGCAGGAGCCAGCCCATTTTTTGGTCAAGATGTCAGCTAGACAGTGGTGTTGGAGAAATCCTGTCTTCTGGGTTTCTGCCCACAAGCAGTTGGTTTCCTGACATGCAGTGGCATTCATATCCATCTCATCACATAAAAAGGTCAAAACTCACAAGTCTGTGGTCTTTCAAGACAGGATGGGCTTTGAGTACCCACCCCAACCAGGCTGAAACTTGGTCCTGCTATTGTAGCTCCATCTGCTTATCAGGTACACGAATGGAGCAAGGGGTGTGCTCACTTTATACAATTTACTGTCACCTTCAGGACCTTCTATTCTGTTTTAAAGCAAGAAGATCATAAGCACATCAGGACACAGACAAAAATCTGAACACAAACGTATGGTCTCTAAGGCCTAGAGAGATGGGCTCCATGCAAATGTTAAATTCTCTGCAAACAATGTCAGGAGCCTTTTACTCAAGCTACATTGCACATGAATCCTATAGCTTTCTCCTTCTGAAGTTAAATAATGGTGTCCACAGACTCCCAGGGCAAGGTAAGGAAGGAACAGGTGCCTTGAAGTCATCTGAAAGCCCAGAGAAAAATCACTTTAGCCCTCTCGTGTTGCACATTTCCTTACGCAGATCTTGCAGGTTTGCAATTTATGCTCTTAGTCTGTAGCAATTCCACAAAAAGTGAAGTCCACACTAAATGGCACTGGAACAGGCTGCCCAGGGAGGTTGTGGAGTCTCCTTCCTTGGAGACATTCAAAACCCACCTGGATGTGTTCCTGTGTGACCTCTGGTAGGTGACCCTGCTCTGTCAGAGGGGGTTTCGACTTGATGACCTTTCAAGGTCCCTTCCAACCCCTAACTTTCTATGATTCTATGCATTGGTTTTATTACTACAAGCAAAGTGGGTAAAGCACTCACCATGATAAACTGGAGCGTGGCAGCATCACTTGTTGTCTTGGGTTAGTGCAGTGGTGTTTTGGAAGCAGAGATGGGTGGGCACAGGGATGGCTCCTGTGAGAAGCTGCTGGAAGCTCCTTCCTGTCCTGCCTCTGCCCAAGGCTGAGCAGAAATGGGAAGCTGGATGAGCCTCTGTGAGGAACTTATTTGAGAAAGGGAAAACGAAACTGCACAAATATATATAAAAAGGGACCTGCAGAGCAGATGGATGAAATGGGAGAGAAATTCCAGAGAAAAGACACCAATATCAGTGAAGAAGGAGGTGCCCGAGCAGAGATTGCCCTGTGGTGAGATGGCAGCTATCCCTCTGCAGCCTATGGAGGAGCACAGCGGAGCAGTCCCTGAAGGACCACGGTGGGGTAAATGTGGATTCATAGCCCCTGAAGTGTCACAGGTGGGCAGCCATGAAGTAGCAGCCTGTGCAGGGTCACAGAGAGGGTCAGATGTGGATCTGCAGCCATGTAGGACCCCGTGCCAGAGGAGGTGACTGCTCCTGCAGCAGCCGTGACTCTGTGTGCAGCCCAGGCTGGAGCAGTTCCTGAGGGACTGCACCTGTGGGAGGGACTCATGTCCCAGGGGTTCCTGAAGGACTCTCTCCCATTAGAGGGATCCCACATTGGAGCAGGGGAAGGCTGTGAGGAGTCCTCCCCCTGAGGAGGAAAGAGCAGCAGAAACAGGAACTGACCATAAACCCCACTGCCCTTCCCCTGTGTCCTGAGGGGGAGGCGGCAGTGAGGGAATTTGGGCCCGGGAAGAAGAAGGAAGGTACTAAGATCTGGCTGTGTTTTCTCTTTCTCCTTGTAGATTAAATTAGTTTGTTTTTTTTTTTAATTCCCAAGTTGAACCCATCTGTTTTCTGCCTGTTACCATAGCCTTGAGGTGAATTTTCTCCTCCCTGTCCCACAGTGGGGTGTGAGTGAGTGGAGGCTCAGTTGGTACCTGCTGGGCCTAAAGCCACTTGTTTAAAACATCCCTGAGCACAGACCAGGAAATTAGCAGCCAAATCAATGAAAAGCAGACACGATCAAGGAAAAACAGCTCTGTGGTTAAAGGAAATGTCAGCTCCTGAGAAATCCCTTACCTTTAAGGGAATAATTGCATCTTTGTCCCTGGCCTAAAATCAATCTGGCTAATGAGTGACACAAAGAAAAGGAAATTAAACTGATACTTATCTCTGGTAACTAAATACAAGGATCTTGTTCCTACGTAATGCATATATAAATAACAGAGCAGTACCTGCACATACAGCACTGTTGGATCACTTGGAGGGATGGAGCCATCAAGATGGGCACCTACGACACATCCCTCAGTATTTAGCTGGGTGCCTTGCTGAGCTGTAAAGAATTACACAACTTTGGAACTTGTTAAAAAAAGAGCTTCTCACTGATGTTCCAGTTTTTCCTAAAAAAAGCCTCTCAGCTCTGACATTTATATCAAATGTTGGCTTTGCAGTAGCCTTTAGCTACCAACCATGCTATCCTTTTATTTTGCACCTCAGTTATTTTTAGTTAGTGAGGTAACGAGTGAACTCCAAATTTCTCATCCTCCTTTAGCTATTCCCATTGCCTTTTGGAGCTTAAGAGAATCATGAATAAATGACAGAAAAAATTAAAGTCTTTGGTTACTTTGGTTTTCTGAGAAAGAACAAAAAAAAAAATCCCAAAACCTAGTGCCCAGTATGTCCCCTCTCTCTTCAGTCACAATCACTAGAGGGAGGTAGCTGGTGAATTTATCAATCCCAAGCTCTCAGTCACTTTCTGTTGCCTTCTTAGTGACAGCATAACATGTGTAAGTAGTATACAGAGGCATACAAAAGGTGTGTGTGGGAAATTTCAGTGCTTGCTGAAATCAGCTTAATTTTGGTGACTGTCCCTTTGATGGACCTGACTCTGCCAGCAGTCCCCAAGGTTATTGTGCCCACAGTGGCTATGGCCAGCTCCCAGCTTTGGAGCTGCCTGGATGCTGAGAGTCACATCAAGACTATTGGCTCATCCTGGGAGAGATTCAACCCTGCCCTGGGAAAATAGGAGTGCTGGCAGAGAAAACAAGATCCATAATTTGGGGGGTTTGGCCCCACAGTGCAGATTGCCTGTGTGATGCAGCATGGACTAGCACGAATGTGCCCACCAGCTCTCCTCCAAAAGATACTTTTGGGCTAGATGGCCCAAACTAAGAATATCAGCAGCACTGAGCACAAGGACTTCGTCAAAAGGGCCAGACATCCTAATGGACAATTTATGTTTTTATGGAAATACCTGCAAAACTCAAAAATTAACAATAAAAAACCCCAAAATAATAATTAAAAATGTATATAAAAAATGTGGGATCAAAGGACCAAGGAATGAACACACCAGCTGCACTGAAGAAAAACCATTGCAGAAGCACTGGTGATATGCCTCAGGAACCTGAGGTAAAGAGAGAAACATGGAGCAGGACACACATGGGAATGAAGGAACTTGAAGAGATTTATGTGACATTTATGGCTTTTTTTTCTGTAGCAATATGCCAACTATATATCTGGCAAGGTAATATGGGACTTGGCGGACAGGGGGCTACACATGACTGGCTACTAACTCAGTGTACTGGCTTATAAATAGTCTGGTGCACAATCAAGTTTGATTCTGTCTTCACCATCATACAGGGTCTGTGAATCACAAAAGAAACCAAAAAACTCCTACAATTCCTCACTCAAATACTTACATGTCAGCAATTTGGCCTTACAAATTATTTCGTCATCCCTACTCCACCATCTGCTGAGCTAAAATCAGGCAAATGTTTCTGTTCTTCTTGCAAATTAAATGATCCTTTGGGGACCTCACTGCTTTGCAATGAGGCATCCAGCCAGGGTTTACAGGGTGGTTGCACAATCCTGCTTGATGTTCACAAGGGCAAACTCCATTTACATGGTAAGCATGGAGTGGGGTTGAAGATGGAATTTGGGATCACTGTTGCTGTGTGTAGTTACAGGCACACTGCCATGGGAGGAGAAGGTTTGTGTCTCTGGGGGAACCACAGCCTCTTGCTGCCTTTTTGGTCATTGTGGCCACATGTGGGATGGGTGGAAAAGCTTCAAAATCAGGACCTGGGACACAGTCACCTGCACCAGTTCTGCTGCAAAACCCTGGGCAGCTGGGGAGGTCTGATGTGCTGCTTGTTTCCACCTACAAAAAAAAAAAAAAAAAAAAAAAAAAGTGTATTTGTCCCTGAACATCCATCAGCCTGTCAGGTTGTGATGACTTAGAAGAAAGGAAAGGTTTTAAAAATTTTATTTTGCTAAATGATGACTGACATTTTAAAAGGAATATTGTCAAAGCCATATATCAAACAGCCTAATTGCCTTATCTGTGTGGCCCCTAATGACAAGCTAGACTATTACAGCTGAAAGAATTTTAAGCATCTAATAATTTACACATCATCACCTGGGCTATTTGCTTTCCACACTTCACTAAGTTTAGATGAGGAGAAGACCTGCTTGTGTTTCAAGGTGGTTTCACCTGCTTCACTCAGTTCTGTGGAGTGTGCCAGGATGGTGCAGCTCAAAGGCAAATCACAGCCTTTAGCAGAAGCCAGTGAAAATATTGTAATGAGCTTGGGCTCTGCTTCTGGGCCAGGTGGGAGTATCAGCATCACCTTGATTCCAGTCTACAGCATTAAGCATTATAATGCCTTCTCACTAAAACACCCTGGAGAGGAATACTGGATGGTGAATTGGAAGAGCTTGTCTGCCCCTAATGAGTGGCAGCTGGTCTCATCTAATTTATTAACTAATTGCTGTCAAGGTGGGGTGTGGTGGGTGGGGTAGCAGGGCTGTATATGAGTAAGTGGGCTCCTAGATCAGACCTTTTAGTGTGGAGATGCCTTTTGGAGAAGGCCTGGGAAAGGTGATGTTCCTGGATTTGCTCTGCCTAGGAGAGGTTTTCCCCTTACGTTTTCTTTTGGGTTTTGTTTTTTTGGTTTTTTGTTTTTTGTTTTTTTCTTATTTTAGTGCTGTGTCTCTGTTAAATCTCTGCCATGAAGCCTTTGTCCACTCTGATGCTTCTGGTCCTAGTGCTCTGGGCCTGGGGGCTGGCTGCTGGCAGGCAGGCTCCAGGGCTGATGCTGAGGCCCCGCTGCAAAGGTGCGAGCTGTGATGGTGCTGGTGCTGCCCTGGGGGTGAGTAATGGGAAGCAGGGACTCAGTTCCCTGTAGGAAAAACTCTTTCTGAGTGCATTGTCCTCTCTTCTGTGTGGCTCCTATGAATTAAAGCCCACCTGGGTTTTGTTTGCTGTGTTTTGGGATGTTCTTCTGTTAGCTGTGGCCTAACAGCATAAACTGGGCAATGCTTTTGGAGGTGGGGAATAGTAAATGATGTTATCACATGGAAAGAAATGAGGTGTCTCAGGGGCTTGGTGCAGGTGAAACCCCAAGCTACCAGGTTATGATGGTTTTGGTTCTTCCTTCATATCCAGCTTGGGCTGGGATCTCTGAACAGGTTTATAAGTCTTACAATAAGACTCTATTTTCTTTATAGGCATGTAGGTCCTCTCAAGAATATCAGAAGGTTAAACCAGGTAAGAGTTAAAACTCAGACCAGCTCTTTCTTGGTTTTTTACTTTAGAATAAATTCTTCTTAGAACTTTCTAGGCACATCCAACCATGGAAAGCCAGGACCAGCAACCTGGCCCTAGGGTGGTGTGGAAAAGGGACACAGCTGATATCAAGGGGAAGGGTAAAACTAGTGGTAGTGTAGGGGAGAACATATGCTGCTGTCTTACAGACACCAAATCTTACTGCAGAGCAGGACCCTGGTGACAGGAGCAAGTATGCTGTAACAAATCACTGTTGGGCAGCACTTAAAAAAAGGAGCAAAAGTTCGATCAAAACTTAGTGTTTCTGAAGCATAAGGTAACCCTGTTGTTGGTTTGGGGCTCTTCTAGCTTTGAGATGGCATTTTTGGGAAATACCCTTTCTTCCTGCCTAAGGGAACGTGTTTCCCACCTTGAGGGTTAAATTAGCTATAGTGAGATGTTAATGCTGCTCATTGTACTGAGACTCTGAGGGTTTTGTGCTTGGCAGGGGATGGAAACACCTTCAGGGGAGCAGTACCTCCCAGCTCTGTAGGTGTATAAACAGCAAACATTGCCTGTGTGCCAAAACCAAACGTCATGGAGCACTTGTTGCTTTTCTAACTTGTCCTGATGTGGCAATTCCCTGAGTTCTGATCCCAAAATAACCCACCCCTGCAGATGGGAACCTGCCTCCCTGGGGCAAGTGGCCCTCACTGTGTGGTTGTGGTGGTTCATCTGTGTGTCTGCATGGCCATGCTGGGGGGAGGATAGGGAGGACACAGACCATGGCCATGCCCTGCTCTGGGGTGGTAGCACTGGAGGTACAGCCCAGCTCCCTGTGGGGCATGAGGTGGTGGTGGTGCTGGCCAGGGCTTCTCCAGCTGCCCCATATTCTCTCTCTGAGTACTCTGGAGCAGCACATACTGATGTGGGGAGCAGTGATGGGGAATGGGTTCAGGGGTAGGTTGCTGGTGGGTGTGGATGGAAGCAGCACTGGGGCTGCAGAGTGGCAGATTAAGGTGCACCCTGGGCTGGTGTGTGGCTGCATGCTTGGGTGACCTCCTCCCCTTGAGCTCATGACCTGACAATGTCACTTGCATGTTCTGATGGTGGATTTGTGTGTCACTTGTCAAGCAGGAGTGGGGGGTAGAAAATGGGGAGGTAAAGGAGCTTGAAAATAATTTCTGCATTTAACGACTGGTAACTCTTGGAACTGCAAATGGAGGAAAAGTTGAGGTTTTTCTCCTTGTCTTCTAGGGTTAAAGTTTCCTTGGGTATTGGCACATGTGCCTGTAAGAAGCTGCCACAGAGTTCTGAAGGACAAGTATGGGGAATTTTCTCCTCCAGCATACCATGGTGATTCCTCCTTAAATGTCTGGTGCAACTGGACAATCTGGGCAGGCTCCAGAAAGCATATCATAATTTATATTCAGGGCTTCATCACTGAGGAAGGTTGCAACAAAAATGAGGACAAAATCCTGTTTGAAGGAATTTCTTCACTGGTGGAAAACAGTGTGATTTATGCTTGCTGGAAAAAGGAGACACATGTTTTTGCCACCTTTGCTCAGGGTGTCCATGTTGTGTTGCTGAAGAGATACTTGCCAAACTGCAGGGAGACACAATTTAAAGGGAAGTACTACATCTTCCAAGACTGGGAAAGTGAATACTCCTCCAAGGATTATGTGATTTCTGAAACTCCTGCTCCAAAACTACTAAAGCAAGGTAGCATTTCTCAGACTGGATGGGCTAAAGACCTTAGGCATGTGCTGGGCTTTACAACCACACGTAGCACCATGAGCCTTGGAGAGACCAGGGTGTTGCGTGGTGAGTTGCTACAGGGAAGAGAGAGTACATTGGGTAGTATGGCTGCTGGAAGTCGTGCTGAGCTTGTCACATCTGAAGGTGCAAGGACACTGTTCCTGGAAACAAAAGCACCTTGTGTGGAGTCTGAGCTGCAAGGTCTGAGAGGCTGCAAGGAAGTTCAAGGTGGAAGAAAACCTGTGGTCATGCTTCCCACTGCAGTGCAGGGTCTGCAGAGACAGAACCTCTCTGTGAGAGGGGACATCACCCTGGGTTTTGATTATATGCAGAGGCTTTCCAGTGTGCTTTTGGAAACTCCTTCACTCAGTGCCTTGCATGTAGTGGAGCCTCTTTTGCCACGGACAGGTGTGGGTCTGGAGAAGAGGCAGCCTGTCCTGCACCCTACCCTGGAGCCAAAGGATCTGGAAGACCTACAGTTTGCTATCAAACCAACACAGACAAATCAATTGGACTTGGCTGCTGACTCGCAGTCTTCATCCCTTAGGAGAAGAGAAAGCAAAGAGAGCACAGATACCACCATGTACCAAGGACTTGACACAGTCAATTTAGAGAAGGATGAAAGACATCCCCAGTTGAGCATCTTAGCTGACAGCACAGTTAGTGGTGATGCTGATGGTCTTGCAAAGGGCCTGATGCCCAGCCTTAGCAGCCCATATGAAGTAGTAAATAGGGAGCACTCACACCTGCTGCCTAGGGGAAGCCAAAGTTACAGAAGCAGTTTTGGGGATTTGTCCGTGACTCAACCTGAGCTGGGAACAACTGTCCTCCAACATACAAAGCTTGTGAGTATTTCTCCCCTGGAAAGCTTGAGGGGAGCTGTCAAGAGGGAAACAGTGCTGCATCCCACAGCACTGTGGGACATCCTCCAAGAGTATCCTCCTTTGCATGACCAGAGCAGTCATGGCCTGCAGTCAGCCCCTACAGACCCTGGTAGCCTTTCTAAAAATGCTCAAGCACATGACTGTCCAGAGGCTGAGAAAACTCCTGTGTCTTCCTTAGGTGTAAAAATCTGTCACCACCAAAGTGACAGAGCTGCACAGCAGAGGTTGATCACACCCCCTTTGCCAACAGGGCTGAAGCATCTTCCCATAGCCACATCCACCCCAGGGAGAGAAACAACCTCTACACTTGTGGTCTCTGGCTCAGAACCAGTTCCTGCAGACTTTGGCTCTACTGGTTTCACCTCGGAAGCACGTCTTCCTCTGGAAGTGGGATCCATGTCCAAGGCTGTTCTCTCTCCACCAGCTGCTTTGGATTTTAATGCCATCAGCCTCAGCCAAAGAGCAGGCATCTCACTGAGTAGTCCAGGAGAAAAGGAAATAGTCTCCCCTTCACCTCCTCCCCATCTATCAGTAGCCTCTAAACTGAGCACGGATGGGTCCCCTGGGATGCCAAAGGTGGTGCTGGGGGAGACAGGTGGCCAGCAAGGAGAAACCTCAGCCTCTGTGGACTTGGTGGCCAGGGGTCCCTCCCCAGCCTCCATCACTGTCACAAGGCCTGGCGTGGGGCTCCCTCGGCCTGAGGACAACATGAGCAGTGGCTCTGTGGTGGCACCAGTTTTCCTGCCCAGCACCAGCACCCGGGGGGTGAGGAGAGAAGAACTCAAGGTGCCTGTGCAGCATCAGGATACGGCTATTAGAGATGAACTGGCTTCTCTCTCCATTCTTGGGGAATTTAAAATGCAAAAAGCATTTGAAACTCTCCAAGAGGGTGCAGAAGAGCAGAAAAATTCCTCCTCCAGTACTGCTTCTGAGCACACTGGTCCTTCTGTGGCCTTATGGGGAGAAGGCCAGAAGCTTCAGGAGCCCTCTGGTGATCCTGTATCCAGGAACAGCAGGATGCCAGGAGGACAGCAACAGAACCATGCTGGTAAGTCTTTTCATAGCTTTCTGTAAGCTATCTTCAGAAGGCAGAAGTCATGGGTGGGGGCAAGGACAAGGCTGACACTTATACTCCAAGACTGGCAAGTGTAGCCCTAGCTGTCTGGGGAGCAGAAGACTTCCAGCAAGTGGTCTTGTTGGCCAAACCTCCAGTAGAAAAAAAACACCCTGTAATTCATGCTTCTGGAGGCTGGATGGGCCAGATCCCTGCAGAGAAGCTGGGGTCTGTGTTCTGCTCCCATTGCAGAACTCAGATGCAGCTCTGGGGGCTGAAACTAGAAATCTTGCAGCAGGGGAAGTTTTAAACAGGGCCTCTTCTGTGGCAATTGGCATCTCTCCTAAAAGTGCTGCTATCCATGTCCTGATGCATACAATAACTATTGCCTGCATGCCTCTGTTCCCATGTGTCAGAGCAAGGACTGCCCTGGGCTGTGGAGTACTTCCCCATCAGCAGCTGCCACCTCATCTTTCAGGATGGCTCTGGGATATTTTACCTGCCACTGCATGCTGACATTAAAACCAACATCTGGTGTAACTGGACCATCTGGGCAGGGCCCCAGAAGCACATTGTCATCTACATCCAGGGCTTCCAGGCGAGCCAAGGCTGTGGCAAAAATGAGGACAAAATAATCTTCCAAGGTGTCTCATCAAGTGTGGAAACCAAAGTGGTGTATGCCTGTCACAGCCAAGGTACTCTGATCTTTGCTACACAAGCTACTGCAGTCCATGTATTATTTCTGTCAGGGAGTGCCTCCCAAGGCAATGAATATGGACACTTTAAAGGGCAGTATTACGTATTCAGAGACCCTGAGACTGCAGACTCTTCAAATGATACCCGAGCTCCCCAAGAGCCTGTCAAGGAGCTCTCCAAGAAAGAAACCTGGAGGAAATTAGTAACAAAAAGTTCATTGCCCATGCTGAAAGCTTCTCCAGGCCCATCAACTGCACCTGCTGGTAGCAGGATCCATCCTAAGCTTGTAAACCCAGATGAAGATGACCTGTACCCTCCCAGTCTTATGGATAATGCTCAATCTGGTGGTAACTTAAGCAAGCTTAACCTGAGTGAGCATGGTCAGCTGCAGGATGAAACTAACCTGGAAAGAAGCCTTAAGGATGGTGGCACTCAGGACAGAAAAACTGAGGATGATGTGTTAGTGAAGCCAACTCTAGCTGGGCAAGATGCTGGGCATGAAGCTGAGCCATCTGTGTTGGAGGTAGCAAAGCAAGGTATAGACCTGGCATCTGGTCTGGTCACCATAGTCCCACATCACCCAGTGGATGTCTCTTCCTCAGAGGTACCCAGCAGCAATGTAGGTAACTCTGCCAAATCATTGAGCCTGGAGCAGGCCAGTGACAGCCTGTCAGAAGAAGTGGTTGCTGATGCACATCACACTCAGATACCAGTACTGGAAGAGCCACAGCTAAATGCAAATATGAAACCTCTCTACCCTTTTCCTGGTCTGACTGCTGGAGATAAGATGTCTTTGGGAGAAAGAAACAAATTCTTTGGTAAGGTTTTTTTTTTTTTTTTTTTTTTTTTTGTTATTTGTGGCTGAAGCCGTGCACTATCCCTTTCCAGTCATGTATCACACTCCTCTTAAGCTTTATTTGTAGATCTGGCTGTTACCTTCAGCTGGTCCACACAGTAGCAGTCCTGATGCCTTCTGTATCCAAGGAAGATGGTATTTGAGAGGGCATAGGATTATCTTTTCTAACATAGGTGTGTATGGCTTGATGCCCCTCTTAACAGGGGGAGGCTGGCTCCTAATGTTCTGAATTATCCATGAAGGAGCCAGACTTTCAGCTATGATTTTACACCCAAAGCAGACAGTGAATGATTGTCCTGGTTTTAAACAGAACTGGCTTGCATTTATTCTATGGCTGTAGGCTGGCACAATGATCCTAGCCATGAAAACTGAGTTTGGGCTTCAGAAATTAGAGGGAAGAGGGGGCAGAAGAATTTTGTCTCCTAAGACAAGTTTGGGAGTTGATGATAGATTTTTTTTTTTTTTTTTCACAGAAACATTTAACTACTGCTATGTATTACCTTCTGCCTGAAGGTAGAACATATTTTGAATTGGCCTTTCCTCCCCTCCAAACTATTCTTGCTCCTTCATTGTCAATGTTGGGAGTAGTTTACTTAAGTTTTTGCAGATACTGGCATCTAGTACATAGGCTGCTTTGTTCCATTGAGGTCCAAGGCAGCTTGGTTGTAGGGGCTCTGGTGCCTTCACAGGGTTAGCATGTCATCTGCTTCCAGAAATAGAAATGTAGTGTATTGGGGAGATTTCTTTCTAAAAATCACTTCCCACTTCCTAGAGATGAGTAGGTTGTATTTAGGTATTTAATTTCAGTGCAAGAAATTTAGGAAGGACTTGGCACATGGCACTGTTTTTGCAAAAAAGTGGCATGAACCTCATGTACTTCTCCACCTTATTAAGTACACTATGGGTGTACTCGATTCTTTCCCTTGCTCTGACAGATCTGGTTTCTGCCCCAGCTTCTCTGGAGAATGACACAGCACTGCAATCCCAGCACCATCCTGGAGGTAAGAGACGCATTTTTAAGACATTTTTAATGTCTTAAAAACCTGCCCTAAGTTCAGTGTGCTGGTCAGTGCTGTGTGTGGACATCAGCTGCTCATGAAGTTCAGAAAGGAGTGGAAGGTGCATCTGAATGGTAACCGCTTTGAAGATTTTGATTTTTTATTTTAATTTTTTTTTTTAGAAGCTCTGCTACCCTGTAGTTGTGCTTTGGATGCTTTGCTCTGCAGAAGCCTGAGCTAAGCCTGACATAATACTGGGTTCTTTGAATGTGAGCATTGCCTGCTGGCTGCTTAAATATTTCCTTTTTGAAGATGAATGAGCCTTGCTCCCTCAAATATACTCCAGTGGGTGTCTCATGACTGTCTGGATCAGAAACCTCTATCAGTCTTGCTCCTCAGACTGGAGAGAGAAGCTGAAGCTACTTTTGGGAGCATTAACAACTAAGGAGCATAATACTGGGCTTGTATAGCAGAGCAAGCCACAGGAACAGCTTGCAAAAAGGAGTCAATACAGAAGGAGCCTGAGCTTTGAACAGGAGAAATATTGCTGAATAAATAGGCTTTAAACAGCAGACTCTGATAAATCTGTGCCAGCCTGGATTCAGCCAGAACACAGCAGTTTATCTAAGCTGATCCCAAACAGAGATGAGAGAGAGAGAAATAAGCTTTTAGACTCCATCAGAAATTATTATGGTATCTTTGGGAAAGAAAATAGCTGAAGAAAGGTGAATGAGATTGGATACACTTTAATGCTCTGTACACTCTTTGCTCAAAGATGAATTCCCATATTAATCACTGAGCATTAGCTAAGGGTTTGTTTTCATCTGTTACTCAACAGCTTGTTCTACCTGACACACTGGCTCAGGCACGCTTGTTCTTGTGGAGCTGTTCTCCTGCTGTTGATGTCTAAGGACTAACGCTTTTAAGAAGCCTGTTTGTGTTATGTGAACTTAAACATGCTGGAATCTTGTTTTCTGGCAGATGTGCTGTTTGAGGTAACTATTGAAATCAAACCCAAGGACTGGATTCCTCGCTGTGGGAGTGAGCTCCAAAAGGGTCTTCTTGAATCTATGAAAAACCACGTAAGTCTGGGCCTGAGGAGAGGGAGGAAAACAAATGCCCCAAATCTTCAGCTGCTAGAGACCATCCTGTGCCCTCCCCTTCATTCCAGAGATTTTTCTGTTAGAGCCACACGGTGAAGCAGCACCCGGGCTGCTTGTGCTGGTTGTCACCTGAAGCCGATGCCCTGGCTGGGTGCCCAGCCGCAGCCCCCGGTGTTTAGCAGCTGTAGCACTGCGCCATCGCAAGGCAGCAGCCAAGTGTTGCAGGGACAGGGATACAACCAACCAAGGTCTGTAACCTGCAGCTAGAAATGGGGCAAGTTGTGAACCAGAGCCTGAAAGAAGGCAAGTGTATGAGCGTCTGCTTTCAGGGCTGCACCTGAACTTTTCTTTCTGGATGCAGACTGAAACGGGACCAGGATTCAGCCTGTTCCCCAGCCTAGAAAGCTTCTATCCATCCTCTGCTGTTTTGTCATGGTTTAGAACCCAAACACACTTACCTGGGGCTACTATTGCCCCTCCTTTTCCTAAAGGAGCTTGTTTGTTTATGGGGATCGAGCTGAAGCTAAGTGGGTGGGAATAATTAGTATTATTGCAGAGAAAAGGTTCAGATAAGTGGGCTATGGGACAACTAAT
Source organism: Heliangelus exortis (assembly GCF_036169615.1). Classification (NCBI taxonomy): domain Eukaryota; kingdom Metazoa; phylum Chordata; class Aves; order Apodiformes; family Trochilidae; genus Heliangelus; species Heliangelus exortis. Next base: position 34,651,920 of record NC_092424.1, read on the forward strand.
GCATCCCAGGTGGTTTGTGGAAGGTAAGAACAAGGTAGACTGAGAAAAAGTACTTGCTAGCATACTTCTGCCCATCATATATCAAACCAACACTGGTCACTCTGTACCTTTGCAGATCCAGGAGAACCTGAAACTTTCTGCCAACAGAGTCAGTGAAATAAAATTAAAGGAAATCAAAAGGTAGGGTTGGTGCACTGCTGGCCATGACAGGAGACTCTTCTAAAACCTGAAATACTTCTTGGGTAGAAGTGGTTTGGGTTCTCATTATCTTTTCCTGGGCAGAGAGCAGCTTTAGTCATCTCCTGCGATCCTGTCCTGAACAGAGAAAAATAAATCTCTTTTCTGGAGAAAAGACGGTGAGATCTGGCTAGGGCTTTTACAGGTCTAAGATGGATTTAACTCTGGAAAAAATAAGGATCCTCACACCTGTGACAGTGTCTGCTGAAGAAAGCTGGGACCTTCTGTCAGCAAGGTCCCTGCCACACTTTGTTAAAGCTGACCTGGGGCTGCAGGCTGCCATGACAATTTACTTTATGCAAATGCCTGGTCCCTTTGGCCTAGCTCCAAGTGAGAAGCTGTTATTTGGCTTTCCTTTTTCCCCTTGGTTCAACTGCAAACTTGCCTCTTGTCACAAACAATCTTTTCAAGCTCCTGCAGCATATATGAGTGGGTGAGAGGTCTAAATGGGCTGTCAGAGCTGAGCCTGGTGGTGATGCTTTCCTCCTGCTTCACCCTGAACTCTCCCCTGCCTGCAGGACAAGTGATGCCAACCTGCTGGTCACCTTCTGGTTGCACCTGAAGCCAGAGGAGAGAAATGTGTCTCTGCTCCTGCACTCCCAGCTGAAGGAGCTGCTTGGAAGCCCCATAGGAGTGGAGAAGCTGCAGCTTGTTTCACTGTTGGTTGAAGGTGGGTGTTTAACTTTTCTGGGATAAACTCTTTGTGCCAAGCCTGACTCTGCTTACAGCTCCTGTTATTTCCCTGCTACAGATGTGAACGAGTGCAGTGCTGGGGTCAGCCTCTGTGGGGAGGAGGCAGAGTGCTTCAATGGTGTGGGCACATACCTCTGCCGCTGCAAAAAGGACTATGAAGACCATTCTCCCACCAAGACAGGCACCCTCTGCATCCGTGTTCCCCAAACAGGTAGAGGACAAAGCAGCAGCTATGTTTTCTCCTGCTGCTGGGTGCTCTTTTGTGTGAATAATTTGTACAGCATCACTCTGGCCACAAAGCCTGGAGTGAGTATATTAGGGTGAGGGGCTTTCTTCTCACTTGGGGTCTTACCAGTCCTGCCTCTGCTAACATAGCTTGCATGTGGTGCTTAAAAATGGCACTGCTACTTGCTTTAGAAGTATGGACCTGGCATGGGAAGGATACTGTCTTTGTAAGGCAGTTCCCAGTTGGTTGTCCCCTTGGGCTTCCTCCTTTGGCTTTAGGAGCTCTTCTCTGGGAGTTGTTTCCAGATATAAGTTAACTATGACTTAAGTTAAATGTTAAATGTGATCCATTCAGAAAGAGAGGGAAGGGAGGCAGAGTGAGATATATGCAGCATAGCTGTCCAAGTTTGGAGGAGAGCTCAAACTCAAAGAAGAAATGGTCTTTGCTGGACACAAAAGGCATCAGCTTTCAGATGTTAAGCTAAACTGGCATCCAATACGTCACCAGCATCAGTTAGCTCTGTCAGGTTAAAGTTATCTCTGTTGGGTGTAATTCAGTGTGACATCTGTGCTCCCAAAGGCTGTCCTTGAGCAGTACCTGAAAGTTTTATTGTGTGCTGCTCTTTCTGGGCTCCTCAGTCTCAGGGAGACATGAACATACTCGAGGCAGTCCAGAGAAGAGCCACAAAGATGAGGAAGGGACTGGAGTATCTGTTCTATGTCAGGAGGTCAATAGACATGGGACTGTCCAGCCTGGAGAAGAGCAGTCTCAAAGGGATCTTATCAATGTATATAAGAGAAGGGTGGATAAAAAGAGGGATCCAGTCCCTTGTCACTTGTGCCCAGTGACAGGACCAGAGGCAGTGGACACAATCTGAAGCACAGGAGATTCCATGGGAGCTTCAGGAAAAAAACTTTACTGTGAGGATGACTCAGTTTGTCCAGGGAAGTTGTGGAGTCTCCATCCCTGGTGATATTCAGAAACTGTCTAGACATGGTCAGGGGCAGCTCATTCTGGGTGACCCTGCTTGAGCAGGTGGGTTGGACCAAATAACCTCTGGAGATCCTTTCCCACCTCAACCATTCTGTGATTATCCCCTTCCTGCTCAAAGCAGGCTGTGGATGGACACTCATGCTTCTTGGGAGCAGTGAGATAATGGAGCCACCAGCACCTGAACCTGGAGTGTTTAGCAGGTGGCTGAATGCTGGTATCAGCCTGTGGTGTGTGCTGCCCTGCTCTGCTCACTGGCTGCACTGGCACTTCCAAGCACAGCCTCTCTGTAAGGCTCAGAGCCTCTTTTTCTCCAGTCTGCTCCTTTCTTCCCACTTGGTTTATAACTTGGCAGGTGTGAGTCTTTGTTGCCTGGGATCATCTGCATCTCCTGGCCTTGCCTACTCAAAGCTTGTTGCTCTCAGCAGAGTGTGGCCAAGGGTGGTTTGAGAGTTATCTTTGCTGCAATGGATGTGACCAGCAAGCTTGGTCACAAGCATTGAGGTGCCCAGTGGTCTCCTATCACACTGTAGATCTTGATTTACACAGAGTGCTCCCCTGACACATTCAGTACAAGGCTATAGTCAAGCACTGTGTGCTATCTATTTAATCAGAGCTGGCTAATCTTGATCAGAGTAACAGAGCTTCCTAGGTTGAAAACCACCAGTGTTCTGCAATATGTACTCAAAACACTGCTGCTACTTTACCAAAACTACTACGTATTCCTGCATCATTAGAAGTGTCTTAAACCCAAGTCTGAGCTTGCAGCCAAATTGTTTCTTATCCATTCTCTCAGTTCCAACTTCATTAACCACTTATGCAGTCTAAGTGTATCCTGTCTGGATAAGATGCTATATTAATCTATAATTTAATAAATGCATATTTATCTCTTGGGTCAAGGAAAGGGTCACTTCAGGTGTGGATGGGAATGCTGGCAGGTCTTCTGGCCTCTCTGCAGCTGCACATGGCTTTGGTGATGGCTTTACTGGGGTAACACCAGCCCTGTGCTGTTCCTGCAGGCTGGATCTTTGCCTAAATATTTCTTTGGGATGAAGGTTTGGGAGAACTTCTCTGCCCTGGAGGCAGCTGTGAGGGTTTCTGGAAGGCAGCAGAAGAGATGCTTACCTTTCTGGAGGACCACCCACAGCTCCAGGTCTCACCTCTGAGCACCGTGGTCAGGACGTGGTGGACTTTGAGCACCAGGCAAAGATGGTGAGGCCATGGATCTTCTCTTGCAGGGATCAGCTTCTTCCTCCTCCATGGTGACATCCTGGTGGGGGCAGCCATGGTGGCAGGCCTGGCCACGCTGGTGGCTGCTGGAGCCCTGTGCTGGTCAGCCAAGTGTGGAAGGCACCACAGGAGGAACCAGAGCCCAGAGGAGCCACAGGTGGGGGCCATGGAGGACCCTGCAATGGAGCTGCATGACCTGGGCGAGTGCCTGCGCCTTGATCCCTTCCAGCTGAAGCTGAGGGCCAGGCCCCCCGAATGGCTTTGGGGTGCTCGGGCTTACCCTGGCCAGGCATACCAGGTCTTCCTGGAGCAGTCCCACCAGCTCTGAGGGGGTTCTGGGACTCCCCCAAGCCCCTTGTGGCCCTGGTGACCTGTATAGTCACTCCTGCCTTTCCTGGCTGATACAAGCCACCAGCTGTGCAAACCCTGGTGTGTTTATAGACCATGAATATCTCACAGTCTCTCTTGTAATTTAACTTTTTAATGCTCAGCCAGTTTGGAAAAAAAGGTGCTTGTTCTGCACCACCATAAATCTTCCAATTTATCCTCTCAGTGCAAGGAAATTAAACTTTTTTTAAGAAAAAAAAAAGTTTTGATGCTTAATTTAAGAAATTAAATATTATTGCACCCACGTTTGGTTCTGCAGAGCTGTACCAGAAGCTCTTAAAAGATGTGAGGAGTTTGGCTGAGAAATACCCCAAGGTCTTCACTTCAAGTTTTTTCTGGTCACTCCTGGCCCAGTTATGGCAAGTGGATCCCCTTCACTGAGCGATGGGGACAGCATTTTTGGTGCTTGTGTGGATGCTGGTTGCAAAAAGCAGTGCAACCAAAATCCTTCCTGGCATGAAAGCACAGCTGCCTCCCCAGCTTGCCGCTGCTCCAGTTGCGGGCTTGTAACTTCTCTGTATGTCTCGTTTAGGGCTTTTAAAATTTGAATTGCCTATTTCTTCTTTTCCCCTCTCTGAGAAAAGGTGTGGTGGCCAGTGGTCCACTGGAGGGCACTGTCTGCCACCAAAAACCCAGCGAGAGCCGCTGCTGCGGAGCCGTGGCCCTGCGCTGGCACAGGCACGGGCTGCCAGATGCGGGCACAGCTGGAGCTGGGGGTCCCGGGCCGAACTGGGACCGGTTATTGCAGCTTATGGTTGTCTCTGTGCCACTTGCTGATCAGCTTTGGCCAAGACATGTTTTGGGCTGACTGAAGCTGCTGTTTTGCTCTTCAGGGTTAATTTCAAAGGGGCTGGAAGAGGCCCTGCTGTGTTTCCCTGCAGGGCAGTGGTGAGGATGCTGGTGAAGGAGGAGAGAGAGACCTTGGAGATTTCTCCAGAGTAACTCTTCTCCATCCTTCTCCCCAAAAAGCAATTTCTACACCTCAGGTGTTGAATCACGGGAGAAGCAAGAGCTGCAGCATGGAAGGGGATGTGCCAGAGGAGGGGGCTGCAGTACACATCAGGGCACTATATATGTCAATATATATATGTTGTGCAAAACGAGGTGTTTTGCACTGAGATGGTAAAGAAATGAGCATCCCTCATGCTTGGGTGGCAGCAGCAGTGCCCCTCTGGTGTGGGGTGACTGTGTTGCTCTCTGCCAGTAACAGGCTCATCCAAATGAGATGATGCTGATGAGTTCCTCCTGCCTGCAGAGATATGCACAGCAGAATGAACACCTTCCTGCCCGTGCTCCTGCAACTCACCTCAGTGCTCATTAGTGCCAGTCAGGGTTGGGTACCAGTCAGATTAGACAAAAATAGGTTTCCCAAAGACATCCTGATCATTGCTTCCTTTGACGTATGTGGAGAAATCAGCCCTTAGTGACAGCTTTCTGCATGGGGTTTTCAAAGTATTTTATAAATACTGGAGAAATAAATGCAAAATTCTCCCTAGGAGACAGATAAGTGTGTGTAATTTTCCATAGTGCAGAAGGAAACCATTAATGGGTTTGCACAGTGTGCTTATTTCCCTCACCGAGGTCAAAGAAAAGCAGCAGGGCTAAAATAATGCTGTCCTTGTCTTGGCCTTGGATTTGGACAGCTTCCTTCTCCCCTTTTCCCTCCATGAAAGGGGTTTCAGGCTCTTGAGGTTGAAAACTCCACTCTCTCCCAGTAAGGTAATGTTTGGAGCTTGAAGCCAGGCAATTAATAAGCAGATTGATTCTTCTGCTGAATTTCCAGCTTTTCCAAGAGCAAAGTGAGCCCTGTGCTGTGTTCCCCTGTGGAGAGTGAGCTCCTATAATACTCTGCAGGTTAACAAAAGAGCAAAAGGGGTTGTATCTCCTCAAGTGTTTGGTGCCATCTAGTAAAGATTCCAAGCTACTAACTTCCCTTCCCCAAGCCTTTTGAGAAACCATCCCCTGGCCAGTTACAATACCTGTGCATCCCACTCCTTCCCATAACCACAGTGTGTTTTGTCCCATTTTAAGAGTTCTCCTCAATTTGATGATCTCCATTGCATAGCTCCTGGAAAGTATCAGGAGCTGGGTATTTTATTTAGACACTCAGCTCTACAGAGTGCTGAAGAAAAGGGGTGAGAGGCACTGGGAATGCAGCTGTTACTTTAGAGAGCTCATGGGAGCTCTGCTGCGTTGCTGCTTCTGTAAATCACTGCCTCAAAATCAATTGGCTGCTTATATATTTAAAACAATATGTAAATATTTAACTAGCAGTGCCACAGGCACATGCTATGAATGCTGCTCATGTAACAAGTGAAATAATTCCTCTCCAGGTGATTCCCAGCAGCTTGGTTTGAAAATTGCCCTCAGGCTGACCCAGAGCCACTGGCATGCAAGGGGGCTTGAGGGTGACCCTGGCTGTTTTGATGCACTGCACTGATGTGCTATTCCCTGGCTTGGCTTATTTCAGATGATTTAGGGCCAAGCTGGGCCAGGCAGCACCTGGGCCCCATTATCCACCCACTCAATAGTGCTTGGGGTGGGTGGGCTGCCCCAGCAGAAGTTGGGCAGGGAGCAGTGCTGCAAAAGGTGATGTTCTGCTGTGTTTAGGGCTTCTCCTCTCTCTTTTTGAGTGTGCAGCTCTCTAGGGAGGACAGCAATGTGACCTGAGGTGGAGAGGGGCTGCTGCATACCCCAGGCCCCCAGGGTGCCCAGTTCTAGCCCACACTGTGTTTTTCTCTGTGATTTTGCAGAAGACAATGCGGATGTCAGGGACAGGCACTGGGAGAAAATGCAGACTCAGAGATGAGCTTTGTTTTGGCTTCTGAGGAGCAAGGTTTGTCCTCCTGCCCTGTAGAGCTGGCCAAGGCATGGGGTCTTTTCCTCAGAACCATAACTGCTGTGGGATGAGCAATCCCTGTGATCCCCAAACCAGAGATACCCTGTGGGGGTGGCTGGAGATCCATTTGTGCTACAGCTGTAAAGCTGGGAGATGTCCTACAGCATCCTACAAGACCATGCCTACAAGAGGGCACGGTCTTAAGTTGTGCCAGGGGAGGTTTAGGTTGGACATTAGAAAGAATTTCTTTACTGAGAGGGTGATCAGACATTGGAATGGGCTGCCCCGGGAAGTGGTGAATTCTCTGTCCCTGGAGATATTTAAAAAGAGACTGGATGTGGCACTCAGTGCCATGGGCTGGTAACTGCAGCGGTAGTGGATCAAGGGTTGGACTTGATGATCTCTGAGGTCTCTTCCAACCCATCCAATTCTATGATTCTATGATCCCTTGCTATGCAAGGGAAGGTGGGATGATTGTTTTGGTAGCTTTTGGTCAAGGCATCAAAACTTTGAAATATAGGCATATACTGTCTTGTAAATGCACTTGTGCAAGAGGGTGAGAGGCTGGAGGCCTCCTGTTCTTCAGGGGGTGGTTTTCTTTTTTTTAATTGATGCCCCAGAGAAGAGATGGAGTGAAAAATCTCTGATTTGTTTTTGTTTTGGTTTGGTTTTCTTGGGGTCACAAGATATCTATGATACCACAGATTTTAAATGCTTTAAATTACTTTAAATTTTAAATTTTTTAAAAAATCTGATCTGTGCTGTGCTGATTCCCAGCCCTTCCTGTTGTAGCTGTATTGTTAATGAGCAGATCATCTTCCACACACACAGCATTATGCACACACTGCAGAGCACAGCTGGGACTTCTGGCAACGCTGTGGAATTTTCTTCCCCTTAATGGCTCATCCCCATTCTGGTGTTACAGCTGGGAGGTAGGTATATCCTCAGTGATATTATGGCATATCACATAGATAATAAACTCAACTGTGGAGCTGGTCCTCTTCCTTGGGGTCTGCTGTGCTTGCACCTAGAGCAGTGCATGGTTAGCACATTGTGCTTGGTGAGAAAAGGAGGTGATGCAAGGATAGAAATGGGAAAGAGATGAAATCGTTCCCCAAAAGACCATCAGCTGAGCTGGTCAGTTATGGACAACAGGTTTCAGGCTGGATATGTGCAGCACAGGCAGCAGCAGAGGGTGCAGACTGGAAGAGTTTCTGTTCCCAGACAGGATGCCAGCCAGAGGCATCTTTGCTGGCTTTGTCCCATTTGTAGAAATGCAATGCAATGGTTGCCTGATGCAAAGGGGTATCTTGCTCCTTAAGTGCATTCCCATGCTTATGTGCAAGGGGCTGCAGAACTACAAACTGTTTGTGCCCTCCTGCATGACAGCATCAGGCAATGATTTTCCTGATGTAAAACAAATGATGGTGCCTTTTAGAGACTACTCTGAGAGAGGTCAATGGGTTTCTCTGAGGTTTCTTGTGCTTGGCCTAATTTCTGTGGACAGCAGGTGGCCCAGGCAATCTTGTAACTGGCTCTTGAATCAGGTGGCTCAGAAATGCTTGTTCAGACAGATCAACACCAGGAGGGTGATCTCCCTGAGCAAGCAGCCTCCAGATTTGGAGGTAGCAGTGTCTCCTCAGGCGATGGTGGAACCAGATGATCATTAAGGTCCTTTCCAACCCTAGCCAGTCTATCATTCTCTATGCCTTCTTAAATTCATACTGTAAACCACAGAGGGAAATCCTGTGACTCCCACTGTGGCACAGCCAATTGCTGGGAGAGGACGGGACCTCTCAGACCTGGTGGTTCAAGGCAAGGGTGGGAGCTGGCATCAGCTTGTAATTTTTGATTTCTATCACTTGCAGTTTGCACTCTATCCTAGGGATGAGGCTTCCATTGGACCAGCTTTCCCTGCAGCCCTTCATCCAGACAAACTGTCCCTCTGGGAGTTGGTCTCTTTTCCCAGACGACTTTCAACAAGACAAGAGGACACAGTCTTAAGTTGTGCCAGGGAAGATTTAGGCTAGATATCAGAAAGAATTTTTTTATGGAGAGGGTGATCAGGCAATGGAATGGACTGCCCAGTGAGGTGGTGGATTCTCCATCCCTAGAGACATTTAAAAAGAGATTGGATGTGGCACTCAGTGCCATGGTCTAGCAACCGCACCGGTGGGTCGAGGGTTGGACTTGATGATCTCTGAGGTCCCTTCCAACCCAGCTAATTCTATGATTCTATGATTCTGATGCTCATGCCCTGGGCCACCGGGAGGGATGGAAGCCCAGCAGAGCAATGTGCCCGGGCAGGGCTCTCTGCAGCCAGACCTACTACAGCCCTGGGTTCATTTGAGATGGTGTGAAAGCAGGAGGTAGAGCTGACACCCTGCCCCTCCTCTTATTGGGTGTGAAGTGACAGCACCTGCCCCTAGGGACTTCCCTCTCTAGAAATACCAAGCTTTTGTTGGAAGCATCTCGGACACACGTGTGAACTGCGTGCAGGGCTTAGATCCAGACACCGAGCTCATCATAAGCAATAGGTGTTACCATTTCCCTGGTACAAATATCCACCCGTTTCAGTTCCAAATAATGTTGCTTTTTCTTTTCCACTGAGACTGAAGGAGCTGTGCACAGCCTTGCTTTGCCTCACCTACACCAGGCTGGCCTTAGGAACAGCCCATCCCTCCTTGCCTGCTCTCCAGGCTCGATGGAGAGGGTCTGACTTTCTTTCCTCTGTTGCAGGTCAGGCTTCTGGCAGCTGCCCTTTTTTTCATCTGTGATTAATTGATAGACAGCAATATGAGGCAAACCTGATAGATCTGTAAATCTGAACCCAGGCACTGCAGTCCAAGTTTGACTGGAAGCTCTGCTGCTTCTGACACCCAAAATGAATTTGTCAGCTCGCTGTGCAGTGATTTGCTCACACACAGCCCTTGGCCATATGAAATGACATATTCTGTTGATTCATAGGCCACTAGATATGATTTTTTTTTTCCAGCAGGAACCTTCATTTCATGTGTTATTGCTAAGTGATTGTGGTGTGTGCAGAGGTTTCAGGGTTTCATGATTAACCTGGAGACTGCAAAATGTCCTAGGAGCTGCAGGGGACGAACAAAACTTGAGTGTCAGCAGATCTTTAAAAAAAAAAAAAAGACATTTGCTGAGCCCTGGTTGAACTCATTCTTCCAGACTGCTTCAAGTTCATCTGATTGTTTTTTCCCTGGGTTTTGAATCATGCAGAGCAAGCCTCATCCAGCTGCAGGGCACTGTTCTTGGACATGAAACACCAAGCTAGGGGAGATGTGGAGGAACTTCATTGTGAGAATCCCTATCCATTTCCATCTGCCTCATCAGAAAAGCCATGAAGAATAGATGACACCTCATTCAACATGTGGCAGCTGTGCCTGGTGCCTCAGACAGGGTAGTAAAAGCAAAACAATGTGTGGGGAGAATCACTGTGAAAGGAGGTGCTAAAAAGGAGTTTAATTTTCTTTCCAACAACCAGGAGAGAGATGGTAGAGATGTGGGTGCCTGCAGCCTGCTGGAACACCAATTGAGTGTCTTCTGCTGCCTGTGAATGTCTGCCTGTTGATAGAGATGGGGGTATGCCTGAGTTTACTGTCATGCTGAAGGGGATCTCCAGAGGCTTGGTGTCTCTGCATGCTCTGACAGATTTAGGAGGACACCTTCTCTTTTTCCCTGCCACCTTCTTCCTCTCATTCATCTTCTCCATTGCATCTGCCTGCTGGGGAGTAATGTCAGGCTCTTCTAAGGCCTCATTCAGGGTGCTAGGTGGTAGAGCAGTAAATGGGCCATAGGAAAGCAAAGAGGAATTTCATGGACAGATGATAAAAAGATGTTTAGGAATAGGGATGAGACGGGAGACCTGAAAGATGCTTCAGCCTTTCCTGCGATTGCTCTAATTTTGCAGGGGCAGTGGGTAGGGCAGGTGGCACCCAGGCATTCAGGGCTCCCTTCTACCCTGGGACAAACAAGAATTTCTTTACAGAGAGGGTGATCAAACATTGGAATGGGCTGCCCAGTGAAGTAGTGGATTCTCCGTCCCTGGAGATATTTAAAAAGAGACTGGATGTGGCACTCAGTGCCATGGTCTGGTAACTGCAGCAGTAGTGGATCAAGGGTTGGACTTGATCTCTGAGGCCTCTTCCAACCCAGCCAATTCTATGATTCTATGAAACCCCATGCCTAAGGGGAGCAGGGCTGGGGAATGCTCTGCTGCTTCTCTCCTGCTGAAACAAAGATCCTTGCAGAAGACTAAGCAAGGAGGTGATGAACCACGGAATAAATTTCTATGTATATATTAATAACTGGAGATGCTGTCTTGCTTCTCCTTGTAGCTTCTGGGTATTCTGGGTAGTAAATATCTGATAGTATAGGAATGATCAAGCACCCTGTGCTCCACAGAGCAGGGGCTACTGGGGAGCCTCCAGGGAGACTTTTGCCAGGAAAGCTTTGGAAAATACCAAGGCTGTAATGGTATGCAGCACATCTAAAAAGGAGTGGTATGGGAGAAAAAGCTTCTTTCTTCCTACAGATGTTTTTGAGTTCTAGTGATGCACTGACTTTGGCAGGATGAATTTATCCATGTCCAGAGACAGGTAAATTCCACTTAGCTCTCTTTTCTCCCCCTTCTCAGAGCAATTGGAATTCTTCTCTGCACTTGCTCTAGTCAGACAGCAGATAAAAAAATACTACTGGCCTTGAATTAAGCTTTGTGCTTTATTGAATTGTCCAGCCATGTGGTGATGTGTTGGAGCATCAGCATGAGGTACTCCCTGCCAAAACAAACCTTTCCTGGCCATGACCTTTACATGCAACATACTTATGGGATGTCCTAAGCAACCCCTTGCAGTCAAGGAGGGTGTGGAGGCTCCAGCAAACCCCATGACCCCACAGGAGGGCAGGAATAAGCTCTCCCATAGGTAGCCAAGGCTCATAGAGAGTTTCTGCTGCTTGCCTTGCAGATGACTGAAGCAAAACCAAAGGCTGAAGCCCAAGAGAAATGGCAAAAGGGCTTCAGCTGTTAAAAAACACAGGATGTCATGGGACTGGGTGGGTGATGAAAATTATTACAGTTTGGAGGGGCCTCTTGATGAAAAGCTTAGGGATTGGTGCAGCTTAGTTTAAAGGGGAAAGAAATAAAAGGCTGTGGTAGTGATATATACCTTAACTGGCTTGTCTCATGGTAGAGAAATGATGGGACGCTCCCTGAAAGCAATCTGCAAAGGCAAACTTTAAACTTAAAAAAGGATTTTTTTTTTCAATTATGTGAAAAAGGGAAATGAAGTTCGCTCGCAGCAGTTACAGCTAAGAGTAAGATCTGCAGAGTCCACACAGGAGTTAGGCATGGGGGCAAGGACTGAGGACAACTCATGGTTAAGTGAAAATTTATGAGGAAGGAGTTGAAAGTCTCCTGCTTCAGGGCACAACCGGTGGGACCAAGGAAGGGGTTTCTTTACCTAGCAGATTAAACCACATGGGGCTGATGTTCTGGCATCTATAGCTGGAACTGAGCTACATAGGGTCATGCCAGCCGAGGACAAGGACAGGATTAATGTCCTGCCCAAAACCTGGCTCTTTGTGAGGGCTGGCATGATGCTGTGCAGCAGGAACAGTTCCTTGTTCCCTTCTGAGCACTGGCACACACTTCTGGGAGTTTGCTGAACATATGGAAAAAATAAATATGGCTTTAATGCTGTGGTTTAAATAGCACTAGGCTGGTGAGGATGTAATATAGCCCCAATCAAGGACAATCTCTCCTGGAAAAAGTATTTTTTACTGTATCAGTTCAGGTGCAGAAATTTTTAGTGGTATCTTGTTGATTGATCAGGTGATACCCAGCCAAGAGAGTGATTGTGATGTGGAAAAATGCAGTAAATATGGCTAAGAAATGACTTAAGGATGCTGGGGAAAGCCCCATCTCCAGGAAAGTGCAGGCTGCTACTGAGAAGTGATTTCCCACTGGACTTGCCTGCAACAGAACCAGCAACAGTGGTTCAAAAGTCCAAATGCCAGCACTTAGCCCATGGGATGGCCAAATGGGGTGTACAGAGGCTTTGGGTCAACCCTAATTCCTCAACATCAGTCAGAGCTGGCCTGCTGGAGAAGCTGCAGCTCAGGCCACAAAAGCATGCAGCAGGGCAGCAAATAAATACTGTAGGATAGGGGAGGGCAGACTTGGAAAGCCTGTGGTGCTTGGCACCTGAGCAGCTTTGGGGCTGAAAGCTTTAAATTAAAGCATTCCAGGCTGCAGGATAGAAGATGGACAGTGAGGAGATTGAAGATATTTCCAGTTAGGCACTGCTGTGTCACAATGGGAGATGTAGTAGATTATTTAAGTGTAGATATATCTATATCATCTTCAGGTTAACTATGCAGAGAAAGTAAGCCTGCTCTGTAGCAAAAAAAAGATGGTGCTCTTCCTCTAGCCTGTTCACTCATGTCCTACATCTTCAGAGGCAGCAGCTCCCCATCCACCCTGTGGACACCACACGAGGGTTTGATTTCTTTGTTTGTGTGTGTGCAAGCCTGGGCTCTGCAGGGATGGAGAGGGAAAGCTGGCTTCGTGGGGGTGAGGAGTGCTGGCTAAACAGCAAGATTTCCTGGAAGGAGGCAGCACACACTGTGAATTGGGTCTCTTCCCAGAGCATCGTAACTTGCAAGTAATTAGCCGTTAATTATTATGCTATAAATTACTTAATAAATGAATATTCTTCACAGCACCTACTGTAGCACATGGCACCTGCTAAGCTGTGTGAAATACACATAATTACTGTCACAGAAATGTAATTATAGCTCTTCCTCCAAATTTGTGTGGGGCCACCAGCTGTGGCATGGTTGCTTGGTGCAGAGTGATACATAGGCAGTGCCACCATGCACCACTGGCCACCTCATCCCCACCTCCAAGCTTGCTTTTGGCTTTCCAGCAAACACTGATATTTAACCTACAGAAGGCAAAAAAAGCATGTCCAGCTGGCACTGCCTGTGTTTCAGCTTCAGTGTCAGGCTTAAAATCACCCTGAAGGTAACATCAAGCTCTCTGTTGTTAGCTTAAAAACATTTTAAAATATTTTAATATTTAAAGATATTTTAAAAACAATTTAAAAACCTACTAAAATTCCTGATTTTATCCCAGTTTTGATTATAGGTTTTCTTGCTTTATAAGGCTTTAACAGTTAAAATTGCAACGGAAAGTTCATTCTCCTGCTGGGGTACTTCAGAATATTTTTCCAGTGGCCTAACTTTGTTTACAACCCTGAAGAGGGAGAGGTGGAGTCTCTTAACTGAGATCATCAAAATATTTGTGCTGGTATGTGCTTTTTAGACCTGCCCTTGAAACTATTCAGCTTAGCTGTAGCTTGACTTGTTTTGGACATTTGAGCTTTAATTATTTCCCCCAGTTCTTGTTGGCCTGACTTGCGGTAATTGGCTGTGGGACTGGGTAATTGTGGGTTTGGGTGTTTTCAGCTGTTTTTTTGGGGACATGGAGTGGTCTGGGCTTGCTCAGAGGTGGGAAGAGAAATAAGGATGGAGAGTGCAGCAGAAAAACATCTGCACGTGGCTGAGTAAGTGCAGCAGCTTCAACTTATTTTAAGACGTTTTCAACATATTGAGCCAAAGTGCCTCTCTTGAGGGTGGGCTGCATGTGTGAAAGACTGCAGTAAAGATGTGCTTAAAAATGCTAACTGTAGTAGGATTTTGGTCTTAGCTTCTACAATTAAACTACATAGTCACGGTGATAATATTGTTCTAGGATTTCCATGTTCCTCTGTATGTCTGTCAGACCTTGTCATGCTCTCCTCTCCCCCACTGTGCACTATGGAGATAGATCATGGAAGAGACCTGACAGGGCTTCAAAGGTGCAACCTGGGAGTGCTGTAAAGATTTTGTTTGTTTACTTGTTTCTTTGTTTGTTTTAAGGGGTTGCCAGGCCTCTAGAATTTAAATCTCTTAAATAGGGCAGCTGAAGGAGCCCCATGCTGTCTCAGCCAAGATGTCCTCCTGTTGACAGCACAGCACACCAGAAACTTTTGCAAAGTGATTTTGTTGCTAGTTCAATCTGCTACATAATAACATGGCTTTAAAATCTGAGTCTGCTTGCTCTTGATTTCTCCCAAATGCAGAGAAAAAGGAGGAAAATAATCCCTTTTCTATTGTACCCAGCTAGCAGCAAGCAATGCTACACCCACCCACGCTGCCTCTCCCTGTGCCCATGATGCTTGCACACCATCTATTTCATCTCCCCGGTGACAGGCTCTGGTGCAGGCTGCTTAATTTATTTTTTTTTTTTACACATTTTAAGGAGAATGATTGTGCCTGAGGTAGAAGGTTTAGATGACTTGGTGAGGTTCAGCAGTGAACAAAATTCTGTGCTTGCTCTCCTGCCACAGCTTCTTCATAAGGTTTCAAGGGATCTGGGATTTACCAACAGGAATAATAACCACTAGATATTACAGTGGGGATTTCTTACATTGCAAGCAAGAGAAAAAAGCTGCCCTGCCCCTTTGCTGGCTGATGACAGCACAGAAGATATTGCCAATAACTTTTTTAACCCTAAAATGATCCAGGCAACAGGATCCCTGTAAGTGCATGACGCTAACAGCAAAGCCAATGCCTCTGGGTTTGGTTTCCAAACCACACTGGTACAGCAGCAAAGGACCAGAAGTATTGCTCTGAGAACGACCCTGAAAAGCACTGCTTATCAAAACCATATAGAAATGAGAGCAGGAACAAGCCATGTGTGTGAATGTGGAGTAAATTGGTGCTAAATAACAGGGCTGTCACTGCAAGGCTGCTTTTGTGTCAACAGAGAAGTCCCAGCGGAAGCACTGAACCAGCTGTGTGTGCCTGTTCTGCACACAGCCAGCACTGGGTTTTCTGCAGGGCTGAACTGCATGTGCCCCTGGAAAAGTACCTAATTAACACAGCAATATGGGAAGAGCTGTGTGCTGAATATGCTTCATATGGGATGGCACTCTGGTGGTATTCAATGGAAGATACTGGATTATGCAGGGCATATGGCAGACAGGACTGGCTGCAGTCTTCCAGCTTTGGGAGGGAAGGGTCCATCAGCCTTCAGACCCAAATTATCACCTGCTTGATAGCTGATTTCAGAAGTCTCAGCAACAAAGTAGTAAAATGGCTCAAAGCACCACACAATTTTTCTGAATGTCCTGATCCATAATGCATGAAGAAGAGTAAGAGATTATTTATTTATTTTTACAAGCTCAAAGCGTTTGTTCAGTGGTACAATGAGCAGAGCTCTTATCTGGAAGAGATGGTGTTCAGATAAGGATGGCCTTTCAGCTCTGGTTAGGAAATGCAGACATAAAGTTGGCAGTCAGCAGTGTCAAATAGATTACTGTCTGTTTTTTCCCCCAGGAAAATACCCCCTCTTTTTTTTTTTTTTTTTTTTTCCCTCTTTCCCAAGTGTTTAGTGTTAATTTTTTAATGCTTGAGATAGGGCAATATGAATTTTAGAGTATCTGAGTGTCTTAAAAGACTAAAGCAGTGCAGGCAAGAAAAGATGAGAAGGGTACCAGTTGACACTGGGCATTGTCTGAAGTCACTGGTTTTCTTCAGAAATAATGCGAAAAAGATCTTATTTGCCCAAGAAGCTGGTGTGAGTGGAATACAAATGTTTTCTCACTCAAGCAGGTTGATGTACATCCTGAGCATAATTTCTAAAGCCCATGTGCTTACTCTGATTTTTCATTCAGATGGTCAGAGTGGTAGCACAAAAGTAGACTGGACACAAAAGTCCTGCTCAAGCTCCTGTCACAGCTGGTGATCACGCTGGGCTGGAATTAGCAACTGGATGCCAGCCAGCACTCAAAATTCAAGCTGCTGGCTGCTTGATTAACTACCAGCAACACAGCCCAAAACAATGGCAACTGGCCATATGGTGAAATTAAAAACACAAACTCTTCCTTGGATCCCCACTGAGGGCTCATCTTTCTCTCAGTGTTAAAATCCCCACTGGCAGGGGCCAGATTTCAGGGCAACAGCATTGACATTTCCATATTGATGCACCCTCCACCCAGGGGGGTCACAAAGCTCCCCCAGGCCCAGAGAGACAGGGAGGAAAGACCCCCTTGGGTGGTAGAGGTGCTGAGGGAAGAACACCTTGGCACATCAGGTAGGAACTAGGGAGCATGGGGAGCTGTGCTGCTGCTCCCTTGCCTTCTTGGACCAGCACTGGTCCTTCAGCAACATAACTGAAAGCTGTACAGAGAAATGTGAACATGGGCAAATGTGTCTCACCCTACCCATTGCCATAGGGCTTCTTTCTTGCAGGTGATGTTTAGGGCTGAACAAAATTACTTTCAGTGCATCCTAAATAAGTGCATCTTAAAGATTTTTCTTCGGTAAGGTTGGGGTTTGTTTTCTTTCTTTTCCAATCTCTGTTGTCGCTGTAATACTTCATGCTTCACGCTTCTGGAAAAAAAACTCAATATCCAAGAACAAAGCAATCCACAGCTTTCCTTTATTTCAGTCTTTTGTATCCTAGGGCTGTCCTAACTCAATAACTGAGGTTTTATTGTGTCACATTTCACTGTCACTGGCTGCAGCCAGCTTGGCTAATCCTTTTGCTGCTGCCTTATCGGTATATTTTATAATTCATTGTTTGTCCATTCTACTTGTACAGTTTTTAGGGTTTTCTTCTTGTTTCCCCCATCCCCCAATTCTATGAAATTTGTGGCTGCCCTCTGTGATTGCTCTGTCTGATGAATGCTCACGTACAAAGACAAGCAAAATACTTAATAATGGGAGCTTGATTTTGGCAGCTGCCATCACATTTTCTATAGTTAGGGAAGAGGAAAAATTCAATATTCCCCAAAGCTAATAACATGGAAAGATTTCCACTCCTGATAGGAGTGGTGAAAGAGTAAGAAACCACTACATGCTCCAATCTCCCTGTGCATGGGGTACAGATCTGAATGCTAACCTTCACTATTTAAGTGATGTTGACCTGCCTGCCCAACACAGCATGTAAGCCCTGGTGGCACAGGTTGCAGCTTCTTCTTTTTCCTAAGCAAAACTGCACCAAAGTATAGTTTAAAATTCTCAAGTCATGCTGCACAGTCAAGAATAGGGGTTAAGGCAATTGTGAAAGGACATTGCCTCCTTGTTTAGAGTCACAAGAGATCGCACTGTGCCTATGCTCTGCTGCGTGGGCAAGCACCTCCATGGCAGAAGCATATTGGTTCTGCTATGTATTAATCAAAGCAGCTTTATCAAAAAACTGAACAAAGTGTGATTATTATTTTTTTTTTGGGAGGGGGGCTGGGGGGCAGATGAGAACAATTAGTTTTAAGTAAGTGGGTATTTAAGGATCCCTGTCACTGGCTAAAAGTTCATGTGTATATTTATCAGGTGGTGCTCCTTTCCTTGCTTCTTAGCACAGGACCTGTAGGCATTGAGCAGAGGCAGAGTGGATTGTTTTTCTATTTGAGGATTATGCACATTAGTTTCCAAGCACACAATACCTGCCAGTGTAAGAATAACTCTTATTTTTTCAGTGTGATTGGTTTCTTAACAACCCCCCTGCCACACACACACAGAAACAAGAAACAAAACCCCAAACAAAAGGCAATGAAATCATTTCCAAATTCCAAAACCAAGTAGTGTTTCTTTTTGGTGGAATCCAACATCTGAGGTTACTTGCTCTCATCATGGGCTCTTCAATGGGGCACACCTGAGCAGTTAACCTGCACTGCCTGCTGTTGCTGCTCCTCAGCAAGTGCCATTGTATCTCTTGGGCATGAAGAGGCAGCTGCTCATCAGCCAAAGTTACACCTGGGGCACAACAAACAGCTGTCTCCATTCAACCCATTAATTCTGGTTTTCCAGTTCTTTCAGTCAGGGCTGTAAGACACTTCTGAAGTCGTTCCCATCTGGAGTGCAGCCTCAGGCTATGTGAGCAGTTTCCTCTTTTGCAGTGAAGGATGTTCTGGAGGAGACTTCTCAAGAGTCGTGTGTTGGTCTTTTTTAATCTGCTTGGCTATCAGACAAAGCCTGGGGTAAGTATCGACCAGTTATTTTTGCCTAAAACCATAGCTTTGTCTTGGCTAAAAGATGCTAGTAACTTTGGGAGGTATTTTTTTAACAGGGTGGTAATCTGGAAACTTTCCATCACTGCAGTGTCTGTTCAGAGAGTTCAGACTGAGAGCTGTGTCAAGAGGGTACCCTGAGCCACTGTCACTGCATTTATGGCACTTGAGGTATTGGGGATACCTGATGAAGGTGCTGGCACAAAACATCTGCCCCATGCTGAGGCTTTTTTATTCCTTTCAATTCTGGTGGTTCTTAATAGTCTACTGGAATAGTTTGTGTGACTATTGAATGATTCTTTGTGTAACGCTCTTGAAAACTTTGCCCCCCTCCCCCCTGTGGTTTTATATATGCTCTGCTAACCACACTGAATCATCTCGGGAGGGGAGGGGGTATGTCAGCTTCAGGTTGCTCCAGGATTATTCAAAGTGAACACATGGTTGAGAGACTTGCCCAGCTACTCCCAGCTGCTTTATAGAGGATTTCTAGCATTTTTGGGTGTGGTAAGATTTTATTTCAAACTGAAATATTTTAAAAATAAGTAAAAAACAAAACAACACTAATAAGGAAGTTTTTAGCTATTTATTTTAATTGTTGACTTTTACATAAACATCCTGCAATAAATTCTGCATTTCCTGTGCAAAAGGCTGTGGGATCCAACTGTAAAACAAATAAAACCCCCAGATGTTCATGCCAAAATCTTTTCTGTAATTTAAAAAGGAGATCAAACACATTGATGTGAATCTCTCTGGACTTACACAAGCAGTAGGTTCCTCTTTAAGTGAGTGGGGACCAGAAGCTGCATGGGACGTGGTTCTGTTAAAAACTTGAGTCTGTCACAAGCTTTCTCTCTGTAAACCAGTTAGAAATAAATCTTCCCCTGGCATTAGTGCTACAAGTGATTTTAGGAATAGGCACATCTGATCTTCTCACCTTAATGAATTTGGCTTATGGCACAGTTTAAGTAAATGGGGAACACGGTAACTAAACAGCATTCAAGCATTTTTGCTTGAATTTTTCAGCTGGAAGTGATGTGGGTCTACCAGTGTGAATAAAGAAGGGTCTTTTCTTTAAAGAACTACAGTAGGTTCTTTCATAGACTGCAGGAACTCCTTCCCTAACACTGGATGTTCAAGGCAGCTCTCAAGGAAGTCACTAATACTTCCCAAATTCACCAGGGGAGCCACAGGTCTTCCCATGGTTGTGCTTGTAGCTGCTTGCCAGATTTATTCTATTTCTCTTCACAGTTTCTCTGTTGTACTCTTGTTTCTTGGCTAGTATGTGATCCCTGGGGACTGTACTTTCATTACTTGCAAACCCTGAATAGTCTGAAGGAGAATGTGTTTTTCATAAACTACAAAAGTTGCATACATTTAATTAATGTGAAACTGTGGCCTCTGGGCTACTTTCTAGCTGGTAGAAGAACAATTCCTCTGAATCCTTGCAAGATTTCAAACTAGTAACTTAATACACTTGTTTTCTCTTAATAGATCCCCTGCTCCATGTACCCAGATAATCCTTCAGTGGCAGCAATCAACATACTCATTTTCCACCAGTGCTATATAGGTTCTTACCATATTTATTGTGTTATGTTTTAAATTCTGCTTGGTCTTAACAGCTGGCCTTTATATAGTACCTTGCCTTCTTACTATCTTTGCTTTATTTGAAGTACTCAACAAAGTCCTTTTTAATTACTGCCTTTAATCTGATCTTTCTCCTTGAGAAACAAAATTTGTTTTTCAAAATAAGTGATCTCTGCAGTCTTACCCAGCTATCAAATATTACTATTGAGTCTTATCATTCTGTGTATTGATGCCAATTCTTCCTGCTTCATTAACTATTTAAGGATTAGCCCTACATTTAGTTTAGCTTATATGAGACAAAGGCAAGAGTAAAATGTATGATCTCATTCCTCAGAGTGTAATTCTTTCATCAATCTGAAAGAGTGAATTCATCATATAGAAAGGTTAATGCTGTACCCCCTTTTTCTATCAATTTTCTTTTTTATCAAATCTGTGCCTCATCTCACGTCTGCTTTACCAGATCTGCTTGAGTGAAGTACATAATTCAAGCCCCTTCCAAATTTAATTTCCCTTTCTCAGAAGTGCTGCAACTATAAAAAAAAAAAAATCCTTTTATAAAGTCTATTTTAGGCAAGGAATGCAAGCTGAGTTTGGGTATTAACAACTCTGTGACTATGCCCCTGAATACAAAATACTCATGTTCAGAGTGATTAGTAACCTAAAAATGAGCATTTTAAGATATGTCCATTCTTTGTTCCTCCTTCGGTTAAAGGAAGCTGAGCAAAACATCACTACAAACTTCCTTTCAAATTGGCTGTTGACATTTTGTAACAGTAATACTGGTGAAATAAGATAACTGAGTTGTGTACCTAGATTTTTGGCATTCAAAAATCTTGCTGATGAAGGGAGAGCAAATAGGCAGCTATCTTTATATGAAGTGGTTCACTGCACAAACCCTGCTGCAGGGCTTGTGTTCAAAGCTGTCTAGATGCTGCTCAAGAACTTCTTCTGGTTTCCAATGTTCTTGAGTTCCCTTTCACCTTTGTTTCCACCCACTCTGCATGTGGAAGGGGGAGAAGTCACCCATCCACTTGATCTTTACATACCTGTTAGTGTTCTCATGTTCTACTCACTGCAAGATGAGTATATTCTTCCTCTTATGGGACAACATTCCCTGCTCATAGTTATCTGAATAACAAGAGGAAGAGGATTTATGAAGGATTGTTAACATCTCTGCTGTGCCCCTTTGAAGTTCTCTCATACCTTTCAATGCTTCCTGTCTCTTCTGGCAATAATTCCTGAATTTCTTCATTAAAAAACAACCAAGCTTTCCCACGTTTTTCTTTAAAATGTTAACGCCATTGTTGCCTCTTTACTCTTGATACTAAGTTGTTCTACTTCTGGCTCTTCTTTCTGAAGTGCTACTACTTTTCTTCTATCTCTGGGTACATTAGGAGTAGGAAACTCATGGAAAAACTGCAGCTGTAGGCACTGGATGAGAGTTCTAGGTGCTTGCAGACTTTCTTCATAATTAAATGTTTAAGCCAGAAATTATGAAATTAGACCAGCAGGTTTGTTAGGAAGCCTAAACAGAGATAATGCAATTATTAAATACATTGCTGAAACTTTACATTTCAGACTGGTTTCTACTAAAACATCTCCAGGCAACTCTATTTCCTAGTGCTTCCCTGAATTCTCTTTCCTATATTACCTCACCGATGCTCACTCTCTCTAGTAAAGAGCTTTGTGTCCCTGCATCTTTGGCTCCTGATAATTGCCTTGTATGGCAATTTGATTTTCCAAGTGCATGATTTCTTTATCACTAAATGCAAGGATTTTCCATCAGTTCTCATGGCTATAGCCTGCAGGTCAGTTCCTTCTTGCTGGCCTTGGTGCATGGTTTACTTTTTTCAGCTTTATTTGGTGTAGTTGGTGTTTAAAACCTTACACTATTAAACTCTTGTGTGAGATTAAGTTTTTAACTTTTTAAGGCATTGCAGAAAAGAAAATCAAAGGATATTGTCACTTTCTACTCCACCTAATCCTTGATCTCCTCAGAGCTTGGCTTACTGTACATCTTGGTGTACTTCTCCCATAGTGAGCTTTTAATAAGGGGAAGAAGCAAGCTACAAGCAGAACAGAAAGGATGGCAACTGCCCCAGTGTCTCTTCTAAGCTTGTCCTGTCAATGATATCAAGAGCAAACCCAGAGAGTTGGTGGGCCTATGGAAAAGCTACTTATTTCCTTTAATTTGCATCTTCTTTCAGAGAACTTATTGGAAGGCACTTCAAACCAGCAGTGTTCAACTTCCAGGCTGCATGATAGAATCACAGAATCATAGAACTGGCTGGGTTGGAAGAGGCCTCAGAGATCATCAAGTCCAACCCTTGATCCACTACCGCTGCAGTTACCAGACCATGGCACTGAGTGCCACATCCAGTCTCTTTTTAAATATCTCCAGGGATGGAGAATCCACCACTTCCCTGGGCAGCCCATTCCAATGTCTGATCACCCTCTCAGTAAAGAAATTCTTTCTAATGTCCAACCTAAACCTCCCCCGGCACAACTTGAGACCGTGCCCTCTTGTCTTGCTGAGAGTTGCCTGGGAAAAGAGACCAACCCCCTCCTGGCTACAACCTCCTTTCAGGGAGTTGTAGAGAGTGATGAGGTCTCCTCTGAGCCTCCTCTTCTCCAGGCTGAACAGCCCCAGCTCCCTCAGCCTCTCCTCATAGGATCTGTGCTGGAGTCCCTTCACCAGCCTGGTTGCCCTCCTTTGGACCTGCTCCAGCACCTCAATCTCCTTCCTGAACTGAGGGGCCCAGAACTGGACACAGGACTCGAGGTGTGGCCTCACCAGGGCTGAGTACAGGGGCAGAATCACTTCCTTGGACCTGCTGGCCACGCTGTTCCTGATACAGGCCAGGATGCCATTGGCCTTCTTGGCTACCTGGGCACACTGCTGGCTCATGTTCAGCTTCCTGTCAATCCAGACTCCCAGGTCCCTCTCTGTCTGGCTGCTCTCCAACCACTCTGTCCCCAGCCTGTAGCGCTGCATCATTAGCTTTTATTTCCCCAACACCAAGTTTTTCTCTGTGGCAGATAGGTGTGAGCTCCCTGGAAGTCTACCTACATCCTTAGCCAGGAAGGGCAGCCTTTGGTGTTAGTGTCATCAATTTTGGGCAGGAAAAGACAGCTGTGTATGGCTGAAGAGGCACAGAAACATCTGAGCTGCCATTCACAGTCACAGGAATAAATAGGCTCCAAGGTAAATGATGCTTATTTGGCCGGTCAGGACCCATTATAGTGTTACCTTTTGTCAAGGATTGTACTAGGTTTCTCCTGTAACTTGTCCTGACATTTGTGCTCTCCAGTATCATAATTCTGGCTGACACAAAAATATGTGCAATGCTTCCATTGCATCAGTTTAAAATGGAGTTTCTAACACTGTGAAAATGTTTTTGAAATAACGTAACTTCTGCTTAAACCTTAATCTCTCTTGCAAGCTCAGAATATGGGGCTCTGAATGTTAGACACTTTTTAAGATTCTTACAGAAATCCTCTTGTTCTGCCCAATAACCAATCCGAGCCAGTAGTTTTTTTTTTTTAAAAAAAAGGGGGGGATGCTCTGGTAATGTTTACAGTAACAAGAGGGAAAAGGACATTTAGTAGGATTAATTGTACCATTTGTTGGTAGATTAAAAAAAAATAAACCTGTTTTGGTATTAAAAAAAGCTAATGCCTGTTTTTTTGCTAGAGGCTCTGTGATCTTTAAATATACAGCAGCTTTAAGCATACTGTGCTTTTTTTACATTAGACCCATCTTTACATTTCTTCAAGAAGTTAAGATGTTTGTGCCAGCTCTCAAAATTGATGACTCTTGCCCTACTTGAAGACTAAAAGGATTCAGATGAAAGATTTAGTTTTAATTTTGATCTCTATCCTTCCTTGACAGAAAAGTGAACTTTTAGCCATTACAAAAACTGGAGAAGATAGTCTGGACATTAATACAAATAACGGGAATAAGAGAATTCTAGTATGTGCCCTGACTTCTGAGAAGCAGGCTATGCCTTTCAGTGACACAAACCAATTTTTTTAATGGTTGTAATTTTGTTAATGCTGACTTACTGAATCCTCTGTTTGAGAAAATTGTACCACCCTGTTTGAATGGCTTGATAGTTAAAATTCAGCTAAGCCCAAGATGAATGCTGGAGTTCTGAGAAAGGAATTACTTTTAAAATTCCATCCCTATCTTATTAGAAAGGAATTTCTAGTGCTGGAGTTATCTGGAAGACTATCTCTCCAAAGCTGTAACCTTTGGTTCACTACTGTGTTATTGGGCCTTAAGCTTTCTTGGGGCTCTTTGTTGTTTTGGGTTTGGCTTTTAGTGGGGTTTGTTTTATTTTTTTCTTGCTTCACTGACAAACTGGACATCGAGTACGTGCAACGTGTCTGGGAGAATAGAGAAAACTGTTATCAACATAAATAAGAATTTGTATAAAAGATTTATTGTAAACCAAACAGTGCAAAACTGTGCAAAACAGCGAGGAAAAACAACTTTCTTTAGAAATTCCACGTGAATTTGTAAAATACAAACGTGCTGTCAGTACTTTATACAGTAAGAGTCCAGCAGTAGTGTGCTCCAGCCAGTTATGTGACTGGCTTTGATTCTTCTTGTGGAGTTCTCTGATCTCTGGGGTTTAATGCTGGTTCTTAAGCAGGATCTTTTTAAATATTTCTAATGTAGGAAGGTAAAGAATGACCCCACAAAATGGAAACGGAGCTGTAGCAACAAGTGTCCCCCCTCTCTTAGCTTCTCAGGCCCACAGTACATAATCCCCAGAGAGTCCTTGTCAAATGAACCTCCTCAGCATGGCCCCCTCCCAGCCATGGGAACTGCTCTCCCTTCTTCACCCAGGCTGTAAAAATCAGGTACAGGATGCTCCTCAAGCCGGTCGAATTCGTGAAGGCGGAAGTGAGTTGCCAGTTTGTTTACCATCCTTTTCAGGGCAAAAAATGCTGCAATGACTTGGGAGGTGAGGAAGAGAGCAAAGATGACGTGGACTGCTCGTTCCAGTGGCTGAATTTTCAGACCTTCATTAAAGAGCAGGAAGTTGATTATAGGCAACTGCAGGAGGAGGCTCAGGAGCCAAAACCCAGCCAGCTCAGGGACCTACAATAGGGAAATGTCACCTATTAAGTGGCAATTGGAGAAGAAAAATCCAAGACTTACTAGAGCAAAATGACATTTTTTAATCTTCCAAAAGCCATCACATAATGTAAAATGGCAAAAGGGAGGCAATGATTTCCTATAGTGTGTTCTTTTTTGACTACACAATTTTGGAGAGTGAGAGCACTCTCTTCAGAGGGAAAACTTCTCGGAATGCACAGAAGTAGAAACTCATGCCAAGGGAATAGAGAATGCAAGTTAACTTGAAGAAATAACAACCTCCTCAACTCAAATCTCTTAGATGAACTGGTAGACTATTTTATTTATGTTCAACACCAAAAAACTCTCCTGCACAAACAAATATATAGATATGGTAACATACCTTCTCCTGCAGATTGCCCATGTATCCTAGGTAGAGTCGAATGACCTCTATTACAGAGGTCAGAATCATGATCGTGACCAGGATGAACTTGTAGTAATCCGACAAGACTGGATACTACGGGGGAGAAAAGAGCAAAAGTTTCTGCTGTGCTGTTTCATAACATGCTCTTTGTGATTGCACGAAGGCACTGCATATTATTACAAGTTGACAGTGTTGTATTAGCTTTCAAATACTCTGGAACCTCCAGTTTCAATAAATGCCCCCCAAAATCTAAACTTATAGCTTGGGTGAACGCTCAGTGTTAGGAGGTGTTTCATCAGAAATAAATTACATGTGCAAACCCCTTTCCTTTAGGACTCACCTTCAGATAGAGCATAGCAACAGTGCTGAGCCACCAAAATGGGAAAAAATAAACGTTGAAATAGAGGGACATCTGCAGTGGTAAACTGGAAGCTATTTCATTATCTGTAAATAGAGAAAAGTCTTTATCACTTCTAGCTGCTTCAACACTTCCATAAATACAACAATAAGATACTGCTCCATCTTAGCTGCTAGTAGGACTTTAATGCTCTTTGCAGTTGAACTAAACATTAAGAAAAATATCTTTATATACCAGAGGAAAGTATCTACCCTATCTTGAGTTACACCATTTCCTAGAATCTAACAACTTCCAGTTCACAGGACACAGAATCTTTATCAGTCATATATTCATGCTGAGGGTCAGATTGCTGACTGCTTGGTGGCTTATGGCTTACCTCCAATCTGACTGATATGCTTAGTAAAAGTTATGCTGTATACTGATATGGCAGAAAAAGTTAGTTAGTTCATTTCTTTTCCTAAGAGAATGGCCAAAGTTTAAAAAAGTACATACTGGATTATCCTTGTACTGCAAATGATCCTCTGGAGTAAGAACTTGCTGCAAGACAGCAGGTTTGCATTGTCTACTCTTCATTTTATTTTTGATCTTAATTTAAATATAAACATTTCTATAAAGGTGGAAATGATGGTGCAAGAAGCCACTAATTCCTGTTCTTAAGAGCTAACAATTTTCAGGTATGTGACAAACTAAAACTTATCCTTTAAAGTCTGGAGATAAAATGCACTTATACAATGTAGAGAAAAGCAAATACTGAACTTGAACATGGAGGCAGTAAATGGTATATTTAGGATTTAATACTGGATTTAAAGGATTTTACTTAAATTTAAAGGCATTCTAGAAGAATCAGCCATTTTTAGTGGGTGAAATTTTACTGCCATATTCTAGTTAATGGATACAGCATTGCTTTTACTTCAGTTACAAAACACCTCCCCTCTCATGGTTTCCCCAATGAAGTCTGTAGGTACATCTTCACTTAGTGTACTACCAGGGCAAGTTTAGACTTGCTGATGCATATTCAAGTCCTGTGCCCCTGTCACAGTGGTGATACTTGATTGAAAATTAGTCTACATTGTCTCATTTCCAGCCTCAGAACTACCTCTCTTCTGACACAGCCTTCGTCTTTCTCTATCTTCCAACTATTCTCATACCTGTCTTTGTTCCATCTCAGTCTGGCATTCCTGTTTCCAGTCCAGCCACATGCAGCCTGGTACAGTCTGTTCCAGCAGTCTTTATGCCAGTTGCAGAAGTATTCATGGTAGCTACTAGACTAAGTGGGAAGGGAGGAGGATGTGGGAACAGAACTGGGACAGACCTGAGGGGTAGGGTGTGAGGGGCAGGGATTTGTTGTAATGAAATAGAAGGTTCAAGATAACAGCAGTGTTGTTTGGTGTTTTTTCATAATTCCATTTTTAAGCATCAGAACTTTAATATCTGCAAAGGAATGAAAATGTATAGGTACCTCAAAATCAGCTTTATTATCTACCTGATATTGTCTCACATGTCCTAATGAATGCAGCAGGAGAACTTCAGAGGGCAATGATGAACTGTTTTATCTTTCCAAAACCACGACCATTTGATTACATGTAATTGTTCTCATCCAAATGCACTGGATGAAAATTTAATGGTTCATGGCCCTGTTACTTAGAGAGAAGCCAACAGCTCTAGTATCAATTGTGGTGATAAGAATGTTGTAGCTGTGTTACAGGTTTCATTGACACCATATTGGTAATTGTAACTTCTGATCAAGTTTTCAAATTCCATTTTGAATGACTCTTTAGCCAATTCTAATTCATATTTCTATTCTGAAATTGAACTACTATTTACTTTCTGGGATTGTTAAAATTCATGGAAATACTAGACAGTACTGCAATAGCCAGTTCTTTGGTGCTAGGGCAACTCACCAAGATACAGATGGGTAAGCTTAATTTTTGAAAATCTGATCTCCAAGAAGTTAGTGGTACATCTGCAATGGTTTTCAAAAGGTTGGATAGTGATGCAGGAGTTTTATGATGGGAAATGGAAATTACTATCCACAGGAGCTGTTCCCGGAGTTAAAAAGTGACTTTGGCATTTGATAAATTAAATGAGGAACAAGTAAGTCTTGGCTGTAAAACTGCACTGACATAACTACACAGAGGAAAGGAGAACTCCTACTTTGAAATATGAATTTCATTATCATCAGCTTGGAATGGATTTATTAGTTGAAATGCATATGCTAACTTCTATGAATGTAACCTTTCTATATAGACAGACTTTTATTTTCACGGCTACTGTAGGGTATGAAAAGAGGTCATGTTAGACTATGTGTTTCACTGGCCATGTGATGAAGAAGAGATACCAGTCCTTATGACAGACTTGGAAGAGAAAGCTGGTGTATGGTGGGCTTAGAGTTTTTGCTGCACAGCTCTTCTCTGCACCGTGTACCCGACACAGCTCTTCATGCTTTAGGGGTCTTGGTGTCCTAATTCTGCATGACTAGTGAGCTTAAAACAATAGCTCAGTTCCTTTACTTGTTCTCAGTGTCTCTATAAACCATAACATCATAGAATTTTCAGGGTTGTAAGGGACCTTTAAGATTATCCAGTTCCAGCCACCTTGCCATGGGCAAGGACACCTTCCACTAGATCAGGTTGCTCAAAGCCCCATCTAGCCTGGCCTTAAAAGCTTCCAGGGATGGGGCATCCACAACCTCCCTGGGCAACCTGTTCCACTGTCTCACCACCCTCATGGTAAAGAACTTCCTAACATCTAATCTAAATCTACCCTTCACTAGATTGAATCCATTCGCCCTAGTCCTAGCACTACCTGACACCCTAAAAATAATTTATTCTGGCACAGGCAAAGTGCCTGGTGTTTAACAATGGATTTTATCTGTAATATTTTAAGCAATCTTGTTTACTAAACTGTAAAAGCGGGCAGTAGTGCTGCTTCTAAGTCAGTTCCCAATTTTTTAATATTTTAAGCACAAATGAAGCCTGTCCTAGATCTACAACATATCAGTGTGTCCAGTGCTGGACAAGGCAGCAGCCACTATAGTTTTACCCCAGGCACCACTGACAAAGCCACACTAAGCAGCCAGGCAGAAAGGGACCTGGGAGTCTGGATTGACAGGAAGCTGAACATGAGCCAGCAGTGTGCCCAGGTGGCCAAGAAGGCCAATGGCATCCTGGCCTGTATCAGGAACAGCGTGGCCAGCAGGTCCAGGGAAGGGATTCTGCCCCTGTACTCAGCGCTGGTGAGGCCACAGCTTGAGTCCTGTGTCCAGTTCTGGGCCCCTCAGTTCAGGAAGGAGATTGAGGTGCTGGAGCAGGTCCAGAGAAGAGCAAGGAGGCTGTGAAGGGATCCAGCACAAGTCCTGTGAGGAAGGGCTGAAGGAGCTGGGGGTGTTCAGTCTGGAGAAGAGGAGGCTCAGGGGAGACCTCATCACTCTCTAAAACTCCCTGAAAGGAGGGTGTAGCCAGGAGGGGGTTGGTCTCTTCTCCCAGGCAGATATCAGTAAGACAAGAGGGGATGGACTTAAGCTCTGCCAGGGGTGGTTTAGGTTGGATATTAGGAAAAATTACTTTACAGGAGGGTGATCAGGCATCGGAATGGACTGCCCAGGGAAGTGGTGGATTCTCTGTCCTTGGAGGTTTTTAAGAAGAGACTGATGTGGCACTCAGTACCATGGTCTGGCAACCACAGTGGTAGTGGATTAAGGGTTGTACTTGATGATCTCAGAGGTTCTTTCCAACCCAGATGATTCTATGATTCTGTGTGTAACAGACCCTCAAGAGATGATGGGATGCAAGGTAACTGAGGGCAGACGGGAGCTTGCCTGACCAGGTCTGTGCAGGTTCATCCAGAGCTTCAGGGAAACGTCTCCCCTAGAGCCCTGTCTTGGTGGGGTGTTTTGCTCTGACACCAGACAGGCTTGCCAGCCCTATCTGTAGCTGCACTGGGCCAGGCTTTGTGCAGCCCAGCACCATGGTGCCATGGTCTGGTAACCACAGTGGTAGTGGATCAAGGGTTGGACTTGATAATCTCAGAGGTCCTTTCCAAACCGGATGACTCTGTGATTCTGTCTGTAAGCGCCTTACGGTGACACCGGCCCTCATCTGAAGGGCACCTCTGCTTTCCGCCACTGTGCTGGCACCGTGTACCCAGCACTACTCTCGAGCCCTCTCTGGGGCCCCTGTAGATGGGAGGAGAACAGTGACGAAGCTTTACCTCCAGCACCTCAGCCTTCCCGCCCGAGGAAGCGGGGAGGGACGCGGGGTGACAGCGGAGGCCACCCCGCAATGGGAGGGGGACGCAGCTTTGAGCGCCCGGCCCCGCCCCAACGGCCGCCAGGCGACGGCTGACGCCGCCATATTAATCCCTGGGAAGCGTCCCCAGCCCCACCCACCGCCATTTTTGTCGCTAGGCAGCCGCCAGGCTTACCTGCGCGGTCGCCCCGGTACTGCGGGCCGGTGCGGTGGCTGTCAGTGAAGACGGTGCGGCTGAAAGAGTTCAGATGCCTCCTCAGGGGCTCGGGAAGCGACATGCTGCAGAGCTCCGATCCCCCCCCACTGCTGTTGTCAACGGGGCGGGGGCGCGCAGGCGCCGTGGGAGGCGGTTGGCTCCCTCAGAGTGCCCGGAGCGGCGGGAAGGGAGGTGGAGAAGAGGCCGTTCCTTGCCCTGGGGAGGGGTAGACGTCCCTTTCACCAGTGATCAGTGGTCAGTGTTATAGTGCAGTTTTCTGGGAGAGATGCCGAGCACCAGAAATTTGGTGTTTACTGACGAAATGTAAAAGTGTCTTTATTTGTGCTGTGCGTGAGAGAAGGGTCGCATCTGCTTCCGTGTGCGCTTGCACACGAGTAGAGGTGCGTTCGCCTATTTCTGTGACCTGTGCGCGCAGAGGAAAATGTTTTTGCTTGTCATGGTCACTGAGCAACTGTGGTGCTTTCCTGCCCGTCCCTGGAAAATGGCAAAGCAGTGCCCAACAGGCTGGTCACCCCGAGCTGGTCATGCCAGTGAGCCCAGCGAGCTGGAGTTGCCCCAAACAGTGGCGTTTTGCCTCAGAGGTGCTGGCCCATGCCAGACCTGAGCATCTTCCCTCAGCTCCTACGTTCTGGTTCCTTTCTAATCACTAGGAGTGTGCTTGGTGTTTTTTTTTTTTTTTTTTAATTTTGTTTGTTTTGTTTTGTTTGCTTGTTTGTTTTTTGCTTTGTTTTATTTTCCCCTAGTCTGGTAAAGTAGGTTTGAATTTTTCTGAAAAGTTTATCACAAAATGTCCAAGGAGAGTAGTTGCAGGAGTGCTCTGCTTGTGTCAAGGTAAATCCAGAGGAATGATGTTACCCAATGATGGCTGGGTGTATGTGTGGTAAAATAAGGATATATGTTGACACAGCTATTTTATTGCTTACGGTGTATACAAATGATCCTTGGTTTATGACAGATTCAGATATAGTTAACCAAGAAAATACTTTTCCTCAAGGAAACCTGGCTGTGTCACTGTTGAGTTAAAAGCAGCAGTAAGTTCAATTCAGGCTTTTAATTCTAGTTAGCTTTTGTCCCATAGAGGAGGCCTTCATGGCATTATGCAAAGTTAATAATGTAAATACAATTCCTGCTTCTTTTATTTGAAAAATGTAGCCCTCCTAAAAATGAGAGAATCTGTTCACCAGGCTTTTCAGCCCCCTTAGGGTCTGATTCCTTCAGAGGAGAAAGAATGAAAATTTTTAGTGCACAGGAAATTATTTTCTGTGTGACCAGAATGAATGAGCAGCTTGTGCCTTTTGCAGTGAGAACTGGTAACATTTGTGATTTTTAGTATACCTAGTATGACACATCGAATCCCTTTTCCTGCAATCTGTAGCGTTCCCCCATCATATTTAGTTACTTCCCTGGGTGATCATTCTCTAGTATGACTTCCCAAACTCAATTATCTCTGGCTAAATAATTTAAAGCTTAGTATAGATTTAATTTCTTTCTATCCCACTGGGACAACTGCAGAGAAGGATGCCTAAACAAACAGGAGTGCTGAAAAATCCATTTGTCTTTGGAGCTGATGCCGTATAGATGCCGATAGATGCTTTCAAAGGACTTCTTCAAGCATGGGTATGACACCAGGAATCTGTATTAAAGCAAAACAAAACACCCCAATAAAGCAAAACAACAACAAAACCCCAAAACAATATAAAAACAGATGAAAAAACCCAAGCAAAAACCCACCTAAAGACCCGCAGAAGAAATGAAGAGGAAATGGGTTTAAAATAGTGGCAGCAGAGTAGAAGGGAGAAGTAATAAAAGATACTCCAGAATTTAAAGGGATGCTGGATGTGTTTCCTTGGAGGCAGAGAGAACAACAGGCTTTGTTGTGTAAGTGCAAGATTTTCAATGAGATTGCCTGAAACCTGATTTTACTGTTGTTCCCTTGATCTTGATCTAGCTAACACCCCTTAAATGAGTGGAATGCAAAGCCTGTAATCCCAGGTAATTAGACACAAGGAACAGGTTGATATGAATTAAAGTATGGCAGGGTTTTGATTAAGTCAGACATTCATGGAAGTCTCTAGTTTGTTGGTTTTTGGTTTTGGGTTTTTTTTCATATTATAAGTTGGTGGCCTGTAAAAATTCAGCCTTAAAGGATTTTCCTTTTGATTACTCTTTTAGAAAGAAAGAAGGGAAGAATTTTCCCTGAACTGCACAATGTTGTGCCTTTTCCTGATGCCAGTGGCTTTGAGTAGAAGCCCTGATCTCCCAAACACTGATTTTCTTATGTTCCCCAATTCTGAAAATCTGTCAAGCATACAGTCAGGTATCCTGCCAGCAGCTCTGTGGCAGCCAGTGGGGCTTTGCAAAATTGGACTTTACTCATTCAAAAACTGTAAAGCAATCCAGCTTAGCAGTCAGTGAAGTGTAAAACTGAGCAGTAGGTAAAGGAAGGGCTGGTGGAATGCAGACGCCACAAGAAATGCATGGATTTGCCATGTGAACTCAATTTCCAGACTCAAGGTGTGAATCTGTGATATTTGGCAGCCTTACATTCTCAGCAGATGGCCAAGCACCCTACACGTCCCAACAAAATAAACTCATGCATGCTTTTAATATTTTTGTCTACACAGATGCTTAAAATATTCCCTGAAGATGGAATATAGTGTGTTTGTTTTAACTAATTCTGTTTAATTTTAATTTTCTTTAGACCGAGGCATGCATTTTTTTTTTCATTCAATGTGATGAACAGAAGTCTTACTCTCTGTAGGGAAGGTTGGAGAGTATCTACTTGAGCTTCAAGCAGAAGAGAATATTAAAAATTCCAGGATCAGAACAATAGGCTATCTTCACTAACAAGTCAGAGCTTTCTGTTAACAGAGGGGTATAAATCTGTGCTGTAAGGAGTGGAAGAAGGAAAAACATGTGACTGTTCACATGTTATGTGACTGTAGAAATAATCCGAGTGTCCAGCTTTTGTGATGAAGTTGTATTTAGCCTCTTCCTTTTTTTTTTTTTTTTTTTTTTTTTTTTTAGATGAGAAGGCTGAATTTCTTTGTCTCTTTCTCTAGCTACATATAAGTGGTTAAGGTAGAAATAACCAGGTTCTGGTGCTTCTCTTCTCTGTGCTTCAAAATAAGCTACTGCAATGTGAAACTGGAAGAAATGAGCCCATAATTGCACAGCATATTAAATGACTCTTTTATTTCTCTCCACATACTACCTATAAATAAAACAAACATCTCTGAGAGAATGCCTGAAAGCTTTACACCAGAGGAATATTAGATCCTTGTGTACCCACAGTAGTCCAACTAAGTTGGTAGACACTGGCTTGGCTCCCAGACCGAAACTCCTGGGGTGCTCTGGCAGCAAACACTAAGCCATAAACACCAGATGCAGTATATCTAACAAAATTAAATATCAGCAGGTTTTTTTACAGTTTGCATTTCAGAAACACAGTTCATTTAGACAGTGCCAGTGGTTTATCTTTGCACCTGAATCCCGGTTGCTCTATTTCTGAATGTGCTGGTGTGGAATCTCACAAATGGTGTTTTCCCTCCCATGCCAGTTCTGCTGTCCCTTATGTGGTCATAAGTGCAAGCATCAGATATGACTCTGCTCTTGCCCCTTAAAACCTGCCCAGTGTTTCAGCAGATGTGCCGTAAAATATGTAAAAAGTGCTGGTGAGTGAAGATATGTACAGGCAAGCAGAGCACAGTCTTGTTTTCTCCTCATGTCCTCAGAATGAAGTGACAGATTGGGAAATTTAACAAATTACAAATGCCATGAAGACACTAATATCTGTGCTTGAAAGGATCATGTTATTATCTGTGCCAGTGTCTGTCAGAGCAATTTCACAGCTGTGCTTCTGGCTTGCTATACCCTAGGCCACTCTTTTCTCTGTGTCACTTGTACACTAGTCCCTGGTGTTCATTTAACACCTACAGGATATTTGTATTTGTGTCTGGTAAACAATTATTGTTGCTGATGAAACTTATGCCAGGGTCCTGTTTCAAGCATTGTGTATCGCTGCAGTCATTCCATGCATTTAGTATATCTTGGTTTTATGCTTAAAACTAAAATAATCAGCAGTTAAAAAAAAAAAAAAAAGCCAGTCACTGCATCTGTGGGATGATTTTCTTCTTGCTGTACTTAGCATTTAGTGAGAACAACTTACTAGCTATTAAACAAGTTTTACCATTTGTAATTGCAAAAGTAATCAAAATTTTTGTGATGCATAAGTAAGTTACTGTGTGAATGGATGGATTTTGAGCCTGGTTCTCACTTCTGAGCAGATCCTTGGCATACTCTTAAAGGACTCTCTGCATGACCAGTGCAGATACCCCTTACTTTCAAAAGATGGATTTGGAATAGGAAGTAAATGCTACGTTATAATGCTACAAACAGCCTGGGTGCCTTTTTACATTTGTCTGATGACGAGCTTTGTCAGCAAAATGATGATCCTTTGCTTCCACATCCAAAGCCGAAATCCTTTGCTTCCAGACCTTGTTGGGGATAAATTCTGCTTCAATCACACCTGCAAGTCTGAGCAAGAATTGAGGCTCATTCAGGCTTAAGACTTGTTTTCAGGGGGTCCTTGGGGATGTGGTGGACACTATCAGTAATTCTCAGCAAATTTTGTCTGGTGTGTAGTTGGAATAGCTGCACTCTTCTCTGTGCAGAAATATGCACTGAGAATCCTGCTTGGGCTCTAGACTTGCTTTGCAGATCTCTGCCCCTTTCAGGGAGTACGTGTGGAAGGATTTTTATGGCAGAGAATATGCTGGCTTCAGCCCTGGTCTCATCTTTTCTTGCATTGGTAGGCATGGTGATCTCTGCAGTAATTTTAGCTGTCTAAATATTACTTGTACAACCCAAACTAATTAGAGAGGCTTCATCACTACAGTGGGTTCCTCCAGAAGGCTGTTTATGGGAAGGAATAAAGCACTTGCTGCATGTGTCTGTCCTTCTCTACTGGTAGAGTCTGGTTGTTTTGCTAAATCAAGGTGTTTAGCCAGTTGAAGACCAAACTCTTTACAGAGATTGAAGCTTTTCCAGAGATTGTTTTGTAGAGCTGAGCTCCCCTGGATGGTAGGGCTGTTTGTGTTCCCTGGGCATCACACCAGATGCTTTCCCTGTACTCAGTGTAACTCTTGCAAAATGCTTCATGGGATGTTAGCCCTGATAGCACCAGTGCTTTCTCTT
Source organism: Heliangelus exortis (assembly GCF_036169615.1). Lineage (NCBI taxonomy): Eukaryota > Metazoa > Chordata > Aves > Apodiformes > Trochilidae > Heliangelus > Heliangelus exortis. The sequence continues at coordinate 34,687,705 of NC_092424.1, forward strand.
TTTGTTGGAGAATCCAAAGATGGCACAGTATTAAAAAGTTACCTTTAAGGTGCCATGCATCAGCATAATTGTAAACCCTGGGAAAGCAGGACTTATTTTGCTATTGCATGCTGCTGCCAGTTACTTGTAATAGCTGTTTCTTTGCAATTAGTTCAAGAACAAACCCTGAGAGTGATGGAGGATAACACTAGTAATTTGGTCATTTAGGAAAAAACCAAAAGTCACAAGGCAAAGAGGACTGCTATCTAGCTAAGAAATTAATAACTAGATTGTTTTTTTTTTTCTTAATTATTTTTGTTTTCTAAATTCCTATTTGAATAGTTACATAAATGCCTAATTTCAAAAGTGTGAGTGTCAAAACTTCAGTGCAATTTAAGTGGGAGCTGTAGCAGCGTGCCCTAAGCTGTGGCCAGATATTTGGATTCTCTTGATATACATTTGGATGCCTAAATTTGGATTTCCAAACAAGAGCAAACTCTTCCTCTTCTCTGAAGCTTTGCTGAATGTAAAGGTACATATTGTGTTGTCTGGTCAACATCAGTAGGTTTCCTTTATTTGTTCTTCAACAACATTTCCCCCTTGTGAGTGTAAATGATTGTGAGAATGACTGGAAATCCCACAAATCTCTCTGCCTAAGATCAAGGCATAGAAGCAGAGTTTTGGTTTAGAGTCTTTAGCTTCAATCATCATGGGGATATTAGTGTAATACCACTGCAATCTACATTATCTCTCTGCTGGGATGTGGATTTGGCTCCATATTTATTTTGTTCCATAATTAGATTTCAGCTCTTTGCTGTGTTTCCAGACAAAGCAAACTTGGCTCAAGTTCTCATCAAGTAGTGAGAAGAAAGTGTGAAGTGACTCTCTGAAGTTTCAAAGGGCACTTAATTCTTTCTTTATTACATGTTCAATTGTTTATGCCAGAGACTTGCTATTTGTGGGTACACATTGGCTACTTGCACCATTGTGCTGTCTGCTGTTTTTGATATGTAAAATTTCTACCTGTCATTTGAAAATGGGTTTTCTCATGTAACCAGAATGTCTTAAATGATGTTGGAGACTAGAGGAAGTCTAAAGGGATTTTACTATAAAGGTGTTGCTTAAAATCAAGTAATTCCTTTCCTGCATGCCACATTGTTCCCATGAAGGAGGTAGGATCGAAGGATCTAAGCCAGACTGCTTGCTTGCTTGTCCTCTCTCTCCTTGAAATGCTTTATTACAGGACTTGAGAGCAAATTTTTCCCTCAGACTGTCTACCAGTTATTGCCTGCCTTTATGAAATACTGAATTTACAGCTGCAGGATTTTTTACAGCAGTATTTAAAAAAACCTGGGGATGCTCCAGCAGCAGCTCTAATTAGAAATGCACCGAGTGTGCGACTGTGCAGGTAAAGTGTTGGTTTTAAACTGCATTATCTACATCAAAAGGCAAATACAGACTGTGTTTTGACATGTTTAATAGACCAGAGGTATCAGTGAGAAAAGCTAGAGTCTGCTGTGAAGTGCCACTATGCTGTAATTTATTTTTTTCTTAAACAAATTCAGCACAGCTTGGACCTTAATTTTTGGCTCTGTAGCATCCCTGAGTTGCAGTGGTTTAGTTGAAAGGTAAGACCTGTGCTGAGGTGCTGTAGGCTTTGTGTTAAAAATATGACGAGTTATGTATTTGCCATCATGATTGGCAATTGTTCCAGTGTATGCTGCAAATTTCCTACTGCAGTACCAGACAGCCCTCACTGATCCTGCCTAAAGAACATGTTCCTTCCTTGAACATTAAGTATGGCAACCCACTGTACTAGGATTCAGGATTAATGTTGCTGTCCTGTAAATATAATTAGGAATTTACCAGCCCAGATTAACAGACGCCTTGAGAGACACGAGTGTGATTAACTTCATAAATACATATTATGAAATAATGGGCGATGTTCTAACTGTAATGTATTTTCCCTGAAGGAAAATAGGCTTGAGTAAAGAAATCAGAAAAAACTTGATGCCAAATGCAGAATGGGAGGAAATTCCTATAAGGCGGCAGTCTATCAACATTTTTTTTCTGAGTGGTTTTGCCTTTGAAGAATTAGATGAGGAGTTATTTATCTTCATTTTATTATCCCTTATCTCCAAGTCTCTGTTTCCTAAAACACACCAGCATGTATCCTGTGCCAGCATACGTACCATAACATTGCCTAGGAGACCTGTTACTGCTTTATGGTCACTGCAGGTGAATTTGTGTATAAAAATGCATGCTACTACTAGAGGCAGAGGGAGTCAGTATTTGCTCCTGTGCCAAAGTGGATTTCTGATTGTGTTATAATACAAAGGAGATCAGTTTCCTACAAAGCTGTAAGAACAAAGAACCCTGGAAATGAATTCAAAGGGTACTCACAAAGACTGTTAATTATCAGTCTCAATTATCAGATGTGTGTGTGGGGGGGTCTTAACATCAGCTCTGGGCACAGAGACATACACGTGGAAATAATTTAGGCCAGATGGGAACGTAGGAGCCCACAGGCAACTCAAGCAATCCTGCTCACTTCAATTTGGCTGTTTGTCCAAGCGTGGATTTGCAGAAACCCACCCCGTAGCAGTGTGTCTATACCAGCATGGCCAAACCACTTTCAAAGCATACTTCCTCTGTTCTTTGTGGAAGTGGTGAGGGACTTCCTCAGCCTCACAGTGAGAAGCTGAAGAATCAAAATCAGTGGCTTTATTTTTTCTTTTTTGGGTAGAGTTTGTTCTCACTAGATAATTCTTTGTAGCCCTAGGGAAATTTTCTGCTATATGTTAGTTGTCAGTGGCCTGAAATAAAAGTCAGGGCAATGTGGGATTTAAAACACGAAATGCAGTGGTTTAAAAACTTGCTCTCTAAAAATTTTGGTAATGTTTTCTCTCTTTCTGTAACTTGTAAAAGGGGAGAGAGAAATCAAACTCGACTATTAGTTTCATGCAGAAATTACTCAACAGTTGTTTTTTCTAAGCTTGAAACCAGAGACACAGTGTTCTGTTTGGTGTTTCCACCATATCTCTACACAGTGAAATGTCTAGAGTCTTGAGAGAGAGATAATAAATTTGGCAGTGTAGCAACCTCTGCCAAGGTCTATGTCTCTATTGCTTGTGATCCCCAAATGCCTCTACACATGGTTGTTTGGATCATCACTCTTTTCAGCTGCTAGACACAATCCTATGTAAAGGACAGAGAAGTACACACTGGTTTTCCATGTTTTTCCAAGCACATTCGTGCTTTTTCTGAATGTGTCACCATTTCTGTCTGTTCTGTGTGAGTTCAGACACTAGAAGTCACTGTAACTAATGGATACAAAGGGTATTTGCTCTTGCTGAGGCAATGTACTCTAATGGTTAGTGTGCAGCACCAGAAGCATACTGTCTTCCACACATAGGATTAAATTTAGGTTGCTTTGTGTGCAGTGTTTTGTGGGGTTAAGAGGGGATGGGATTCCATTTATAGTAAGTTAAAAACTTAATCCTGAAATGTAAGCATGTATATAGCCTATGTGACTTTTCAATCAGTCCAATAAGGCAGAGTTTATCTTCTGTCTGATACGTTTAGCAGAAATTATTAAGTAATATGGTCTGGTTTAGACAACCCTGTGACTCTCCACTCTTGACACTCTCAGAACTGGGTATAGATGCAGGCTTGTTGATTTGTGCAGCCAAATATTTTATTGCCAGAGCTCAAAGGCTCTTAGAAACTGCTCTGGCCAATATCAAAATGGGATTTTTCCATTAGAAATTCAGAGTAACTTCACTGACTTAAATTTCTGGCGCTCCATTTGGCCTGAGGGGTTTTCTCCTCAAGCTACATGGCTTTTCTCATCTGTTATTCTAAATTTGGGCATTCTGTAATTGTTGGATTCATCCCACAGTGATCTTGGCCCTTTTCTAGAGGGCAGATATAATTTGGCTCCCTCTCTTTCAGGAACTCAGCTACTTGGTTGGCCAGTGCATTTAGAATGCTGCTCTTAGTCCATATGATTAATTTCAATGGGGTATCGTGAAGTTTCCCAGCGCTCCTCTTATTTATTGAATTCTTGTGTGCTGGGTAGCATCTCAGCATAGACAGAGACCTCCAGAAGAGCTATTTCTTCTGCCTTTGTCTAACCCCAGTCCTACCCCAGTGTGAACACTGAATTCAAAGGTGGTGTTTGTCTTGTTGCAATGCCCCTACTTGAGTGCTCCCTTTATTTCCTGGGGCAGTCAGAGACCTACTTATTCCCTAGGCATCTCCCTCCTGATATATTTAAGGCATTTTATTTATTCCTTCTGGCAAGGTACTCTTCAAGATATTTTGTTTCATAAATCTTTTCCATTTTTGCTGTCAAAGCCTGTTCCATTGTATTAAATACATGTTGTCTGGATTTATGGTGCCTAAAATACTGTTTTGGCCCTAAAACTCACCCCATGCCACAGGACTTGAAATAATTGCAACTTTAATGTATGTTTACTTTGCCTGAGTTCAATGAGATCTTTAAAGTAGGCATGTTCAGCATTTTTTATCATGAGAATAATTATTTAATCTGTCGAGATGCGGAGAGTGCAATCCATTTAAATCAGTGGGGCTTTTCCTGGACTCCAGGTGAGCTGTGCCACTGTGGTCAGGTTTGTGGTTTGCAGTTGGCCTCCCAGCAAAGGGAGATGGAAAGCTCTAAGCAGGGTTTTCACTCCCATGTTCTGGGGTGAGAGGCTGAGTTACAGCTTGGGACAGCTCACTACAGCAAGAGGTGGACGACCTGGGGTTCTTGCACTGGCCTTCTAAAAGGTACTTAGTGATGTTTTAGAATTTGCCTGGATGTAAAATAATAAATTTACTCAGCAGTGTAGTACTATTTGTGTAGTTTTGCTGGTGTGTTGCAATCGTATTTGAGGTTCTGAAGATGAATGTCCATTTGGGACACACTATAAGCCTGTCTGTTGCTATAAAGTAACAGATAAGCTTAAGCTGCAGGTTTATTCAGGTGCTTAAGAGTGTTGCCTGCATGTGGTGCTGTGTCCCAGTGGAAGTCATCTGGTTTGGTGACAAGCTCAGCTTATTCTCCCAGCAGAGAAATTTGCTGAAATAAGGTGGGTTAAAACAGCTTACCTCTATTCCTCTCCCCAGCTGATGAGCAACTTAAACAGCAAAAACTGTCAAGAGTGTTTATTCAGAGAAGCAATATTGGAAGCTAGAGATAAGAGCATTTATCTTCATGTCAAAACTACTCAGTGTCTTTGATGGACTCCCAACATGCTTTAACAAGGAGCTTAGGCTGGAGTTGCTGGAATGCAAGGAGTCCAGGGGGTGGTGTGTTTATCCCACCGAAACACAGCATGCATCAAATCAATTACACAGAGCACGTGTATTTCCCCCTGTCACCAGCCAGCATTGCAAGCTCCAAGAAAATATGTTCTCCCAGGCACTAGAGGAGCTTCCTCCTTTTAGATGCTAATTTAATGTGAAATGTATATTAACGGGGAGAAAGAGGAGGAAAGGGGAAATCTCATATGTTCTGCAGCAGATTGCCACATCGATCTTGTCGGTTTAGGCAGATGCAGTTAGACCCGAGGCTATAAGTCTGTGAGATGTGCTGTATTTCTGTCCTAAATTGTCAGCCTCAGAGAGGCATGGGAGAGCATGGGAGAAAGTGAGGCACTGTAACAGAGTAGAAAATGTAGTAATAATTGGACCAGCAAGCCATCTAAGAGCAAATGAAAGCAGTTGCCCTTTTGACTTGTGCTTGCCTTTCAACAGCTAGAGATGTGCTCTGCCCTTGCCTCCTCCAGTGAAGTGATGACTGGAAAAAAATGAGAGAAGGATTGGTGTTTTTGTCAGGGTGTTTTCCCCATGCATGTTTCTTGGTGGGAGTTAAGCTGTTCTGCACGAGCATGTGTCCATAGGGGTCCCAGAGGAGCCCTCGGCCTGCCCTGGGTCTGCCCTTGTACCACTCATGCTGTGGCTTGCTAAGCACTCCCTGGTGCTATCTCTGAGCCAGCTCCTCCATGAGGGTTTCCCCTCTTAAAATAACAACCTGTGTTACACTTTGCTGACAGCCAGTTTGGGAGCTGATGGGAGCACCCTCAGGTTCTGCAGGAACCTACTGCAGGATCAGAAGCTTTCCTGGAATAGTTCTCTCCTTACCAAGTAAGGTTTAAAAGCCTGGTTTTGTTTAAATGACTGCTCTGGGAGGTGGTGTGCTGCCGGGGTGGGGAACACAGCCTGTTAGTTGAAGCAGCTTCCACCAAAAGGTTCAGTCAAACAGATAAGGTAGCAAACCTTTCCTAACTAATAGCAGACCTTGGGCATCCCTCTGCCTGGATGTTTGCACCACGCTGTCGGGAATGACGGCAGCGCCTTGGGATACTTGTGTTTTTCCCGAGCAGAGCAAAGACACTAGGGAGCGCAATGCCTTTGCAGATGTTGCCTTGGGAAGCTGAGTCTGGGAACATGAGTGCTCCCTGAGGGGAGGACGTGGGAGACCCAGCCTGGGCTTGCTGCTGTGTGCCACTCAGGGAGATGTGTGTGGGGAGGTGTTTTCCCTCTAGACGTGTGGAGCTGCAGATGCAATGTAGCTTTGCATTTCCTCCAGCAAGCTTTGGGGGAGAAAAAAAGTTGCTGTTGGGAGGAAATCCCCTTATTCTCGCTGCTAGTAGAGAAGATGCATTTAAAGCAGCTGACCTTCTCAGCCTTCTGGGCAAACCTGCCACATCATCTTCAATTACAGCAACCAAGAGGGGGTACCAGGAAGGGGCTGTCCAGCAATCTCCTGTCTTAAGGAAAGTCCCAGTGCAGACTAGGATAAAAGGTCTCAAGAGATGCCCTTGAGCCAGCTTCATAGGAGGACTGCTGTTGCTTTTGAGCTCGTGTTTTCCAGACCTTGTGAAGAAAACATTTAAGTACTTCAATACCTAAACTATGTTTAATATTTTAGTATATTTGAACGGCTGAGTCATTTCTTTAAGGGCAGGCTGGAGGTGGGTTGTTTTGCTGTTTCTTATTCCCACTTCCCCAAATGACATAGGCTTTATACATGGGCTCTGTCCTTGTCTTCCTCATGGTTATGTGGGAGTTCATGCCCATTCCATCAGTGCTGGAAAATAACTGTATTGGCTGTTATAAGATGCTGTGTCCTGTATCTTCTCCCATCACCCAAGGCCTCCTGAAGCTTGTCTCTACCTTAAATTGGTATGGAAACAGTCTACATGGCATCACATTACAGTGACCTGGCCTTTTTTCTCTCCAGTGAAATGTTTCCTTCACAAAAAAATGAGGCTTCACCTAAAACTGGACTTAATTTTTAGATGGTTCCCATCTCAATATATTCAGAATTACTTATTCAAAGATAAAATTATTCAGAGGTTTTTTTAAAGAAAGTAATATGTAGATATTTCAGAAGGTTGTTTCCTATTTTTCTCCTCCTTGTGTGATTAAATCTAAAAGGCTAAATGAAGTCTTCCAGTTATTATTCCTATATCATCTTGTTATAATTGTTATGTGGATATTTTATTATCTTGCTATTTCTGAAAACATTCCACATTGGGAAAACTCAAAAATGGTAAAAGTGGAAAAAATGAAATAAAAGGGAAAAAAGTAGTAGAGGAGAGGTGTTCAGGTGGAGCTTTTTATTGCATTTGCCAGCAGGAGGAAAAGGAAGAGGGAATACATGTTTTTTTTTCCTCATGAAAATCGTTAACGAGGTAGATGTTGAAGTTTATTGAGGAAAAAATATCTGGGCACAACTGAATGGTTATAATTTTTCCTTTTGACTTTTCTTCAGCTCTCCTTGGCATTACTGCTTATCCCCTCTGCCCCTCAGGCTGTGTCAGAGGCATTTGGAAATAGCAGATAAGGAGCCTTGGGGGCAGTGCAGCTTGGGAACAGTGGCCACGGGCCGGAGGGCAGGATGCATCTGTCTACTTAGGTGGAACTATATGGGCATGAGGAACTGCTGTGTGCTTGGAGGAGCTCCTTTCCAGGGGGAAACCACCAAAGGGAGGGAGCCTGTGCCTGTGTACTTTGAGAACTGCCTCTCCTCTCCATGCAAGGGGAAGTCACCCACCCAACATAGACCTAGGCTGGTATTCACCAGGAAGGTGGTGTGGCTGGAAGAGCTGCTACAGGAGTAACTGTAGAATACAGGAATAACTTTCCAGGAAATGCATGTTGAGATTTTGTCTCTTTGCTGGGAGAATTTGGGGTCTGTGCAAATCCCCGAGTACAGGGAAGAAAACAACCCTGGGCACAGGGCTCCTGAAATGAATGATAATTCATCCTAAGTTAGAAAAATATGGCAAAGAACTTGGGCCCAGAAATACATTAGAGCTTGGTGGAGGTGCTGGAAATAACCTCAAAGATTCCTTCCTGTTCCTTAGTGCAGTGGTTGAGACATTGCTGGGAAGCATGAAGTATGTCTCTGAAGGCTCAGTATCCTGTTAAGTGCCCTATCTTATCAGTGCAATATCAGCAAATAGTTGTGATTAGAAACACCCTCAGACTTCACACTCAGCACCCAGTGAACAGTTTGCTGAATGCCCCTTTGCATTTACTCGTAGCAGGTAAGAGTGCAGATATAAGTTCAGCTTATATGTCGCATATATGAGTTGTTGTACCCTGATCTCTTAGAATGTCAATCTATTCTTTACCCTAAAAGCTTTGGTAAATGCTGACCAGTTTTGATCAAGTTAGGCCAAGCTGGAAAGGTCTGAAAAATATTTTTTTTTCTTGAAAATCAGTGTCAGAATAGGAGAGGTCTGTAGGACTGTGGTCCCTAAGGAAGGACAGCCCCATGTCTGGTCTGAGAAGATATTTCTTTATGCAAGGAGTAGTAGTAGTAATAAAGATAATCATAGAATCATAGAAAGTTAGAGTTTGGAAGGGGCCTTGAAAGATCTAGTCCAACCCCTCCTGCCAGAGCAGGGTCACCTACAACAGGCTGCAGAGGAAAGCATCCTGGTGGGCTTTGAATGTCTCCAGGGAAGGAGACTCCACAACCTCCCTGGGCAGCCTGTTCCAGTGCTCTGTCACCCTCACAGTGAAAAAATTCTTCCTTCTATTTAGATGGAACCACCTATGCTCCATTTTATAACCATGGCCCCTTGTCCTGTTGTTTGTCACCCCTGAGAAAAGCTTGACTCCTTCCTCCTGGCACTTACCCCTTACATATTTATAAACATTGGTGAGGTCACCCCTCATTCTTCTCTTCTCCAAGCTGAAGAGCCCCAGCTCCCTCAGCCTTTCCTCATAAGGGAGATGTTCCACTCCCTTCGTCATCTTGGTCACTCTGCTCTGGACTCTTTCAAGCAGTTCCCTGTCCTTCTGGAACTGAGGGGCCCAGAACTGGACACAATATTCCAGATGCAGCCTCATCAGGGCAGAGTAGAGGGGGAGAAAAATCTCTCTCGACCTACTAGACACACCCCTTCTAATGTACCCCAGGATGCCACTGGCTTTCTTGGCCACAAGGGCACATTGTTGGCTCAACAGGAAGATTTGGAAGGTTTTGTGATGGGAATTTTGCCAAACTGCAAATATTCTACAAATACTTGGCTGTGGACATCAGGCAAATATGATAAAAAACTTCAGAAACCCAAATTTCATGGCTCTGCTGCTGAGAGAACTGATTTGCTGGTAATGTTGGATTAAAACTGAATTTCTCCATCGATGACTGTTATCAGCATGTGCTGGGTTGTAAATGGGCAGGGGACTTTTGCCTGCATTAAATTAAGGAGTGCAGTGCTATGAATAGTTTCCTTACTCAGGATGGCAGTACTCCAAGGCTGAAGGTAATTTATATCTCAGGTAGGCATGCTGTTGTTTAACAAGGCTAAATATGGAGAAATGAGAGCCTGATGTGGAACCATATGCTCTGTAAGCAACTGCAGAGTTTAGGAAGGGTAGTTGAGCATTCTTCATATTGTCAGAACAAGCATAAGCAGATTTTTTTAAATTGGATTTGGGACAAAGCACAGCTGGTACAAAGCTTTAGCAGGAATTCAAATGCTGCTGCTTATTAATGCAGCAAGTGATCCTTTACAAGTTCTAGTATTTTCTTTGCTGTTTAATATTCTGACAGCTGTGGACCTACATAGTATTTTGCAAACATAAGGTTTTTAGAGAAAACCAGCCACTTGTTCTCATAGCCTTAGAATTAAGGTATTTTACCAAGCATTTGGGAAGTATTTGGCAAAGCAGGGGAATTTAGCCACAACTCTGTAGAGGTAATCTTGTGTCCTCCTTGGCAGAGAGCAGGTGGGAGCAAGAGATGTAAATATCTTTCTGGTCAGACTGAAAATAGCAGGTTGGAAAAAAGTGACACACGACTTAACGTGTCACTAAAAGTGACACACGGCTTGTCTTCTCTCTGCTTAGAGAACTAGGAAAAAGTCTGTTTAACAAATGAATTATTGCATCAGCTTCTCAGCAAAAGAAAACCCTTTTGAGCAAGAAAAAGACCATCCTTTCCCAGTTACTATTTAGTTATTAATGCTTTGGGAATAATAATTTGAGGATTTTTTCAATTTTTTTTTTTTTTTACAAAGAAAGGAGGCAGCATGTAGAGGCGTTAATTTTGCTCCTTCCCAGCTTCAAGATTTCTGGTGGGGGAAAAAAAACCCCAAACAAACGCAGCCACCATCCTTGGAGCACACGGGCTTCATAATATTTGGCACAAGGCAGCACACAAGATGAAAGTGTGTCTCTTGACAGCCAGCTTCATACTGGCAGCCTTTACTCCAGGCAACAAATTAATCCACTCAACTGTGTTCTGCATAATTGTTGATACTGTCTTAATTGCTACCATACGTTTCTCTGTGTCGACATGTCCATCATGTTAATGTCTAGGGACTGTTGTTTCCTGCCAACCTGGGGACAGCACAGCCTGCTACATCCTAACTGCACTCCTACCTAAAATGCCTTAATAAGAAATTTGACATCATGGCAAAGGGAAAATGTAGAGCCATACTGGGACATGACTCGAAATTAGTGGGTAAAAAAGTGTGACTCCTGAATTCAGTAGCATTTGGTGGTGAATGAGCCGTTCAGGGCTCTCTAAAATCAGTCCAGTTTAGTTGAAGTCAAGTCCAAAGGCAAAGGAGCTTATCCTTCTGCTCCCAGGAAATCTGTGGTGGAAGCTGGCAAATGCTTCCAAGCGTGTCACAGTGTGGTGTCCAGGGCAAGGCAGCTGAAGAGCTAATTGACCCCAGTGCACTGGTGGCTTTGTGGATTTGGATTAGCATTTTGAATTTCGTGCATTAATGAACTGGCAGCCAAGGCAGAGCCTGGAGCACAAGTACAGTCTGCTCTCCCCACAGCTCCTCCGTATGCTGTGGCAACAGGGGCAGGATGATGCTGAGCTGGAGCCCAGGCTGAGGTGACCACGTGTGGGCATAGATACTGTCAGGTCCTGTGAGGAAATGGCCATCTCATCCCCAGGCAAAGGCTGATCCTTCTGCCTCTGGCAAGGCAGGGTGGAGGCACTAGGAAGGGTTAGTGGGTGCAGTTGCCTCTGAAGAATCAGTCTCAAAAAGTCACAAATAAAAAAGCCCTTCTGACCATCTCTATGGCCACTTCCACATCTCCTAAATGAGAAGTACCACTCCTTTGTCTCACCAAGGGGTTGCATGGTTAAAGGCTGCAAGCAGTGAGGATCTATAGGACAAGCATGAGGGTTTGCCCTCACTGAGAGCTATATGAAAATGAATGGTTCTATGTACAGAGAAGCACTGGAACCATGCATAGTACCTAAGATATGGGCCAGCAAACTGATAAGGATCAAACATTGAATAACTTTTTACCCAGTGCCACCCCGGCTAAGCATGACTTATCTGTGATAGAAAAATGAAAACGAAATGTGAGGCTCCATTGTAAGGTAAATGTGCAAGGAGGGCAAATAAAATTTGCACAGGTGACCTCACTTGGAACACCTCTGGGTGCTATGTTATGAGAATTCACTCCTGCAATGTCATTTTTTACTGTATTATTGCCTATGCACATACGCTTTCATTTCCTCTCTGCTGCTATGGTTAATTGATATGAAATACAGTTATTTACATAATTTTATGTGCCATCATCTCTTGTTCAAGTTGTTGACTAATTTTAAGCAAAAATATTGCTTAAAATTTATGCAGAGATGAGATAAAGAAGGCTTCTTTCCCATCCCTCTGTAAAGCCATCACTGAGTATTTAGGCCATTGCCAGAGTATGGTTGAGCAGCAAAACACATGGAAATATGCTTTTTTCAGTTTTAAAATTCTAATGTTGACATTTGGATCTGGAGAAAAGCAGGAGTGGAATAAGGAAAAACTTTTGCACAGATTTTTAAAAAATGTGTCTAGACAATGGAAGTTTACTGAGCTATAGTGTTTTATTTAAGAGTCCTGGCATTCTTAGAAACCTGTTTCTACATGTAGAATGCAGTTGGCAGTATTGGTAATCAATATGCCAAGAGAAATGTGAAAGCTATGGGCTGCCTCGCCCTTCGTGGTTCCCAGGAATTGCTATTGGGAAATAATCAAAAAAAAAAAAAAAAGCTGCTTCAGCACATTGAAACAAGAGACAGACGAAATGGCTGAACCGAAGGAAAACCTTTATGCAAATAAAAAATAATACAATGCAAAGTAAGGCCTCCAAGCTATTTCTGGCATCTCTCTCTATGCCTTTGGTGTGCCAAAGCACATTTGCAGTGTTGAGAATGTCCTCCCTAATGCAACTCTCAAGTTCAGAATTGTGCAGTCCTGCAGCTTCCATCTCAAATCCTTTCTAACATCAGAGCTCAAAGGATTGAAGGAACAGCTAGATGAGCTCTTTTTTTCTTTCCCAAGCATCTGGAGTAGCCTTCCATCAGCTTAGCCACTGCAAATAGGTGCAGCTGAGAAATGCAACATTTCTAGGTGGCAGACAGAGGTATAGGCTTCGTACACAGATGAATTATAGTCACTAAGCTGTCCTGGTGAAAGAAATATCTCAAGAGGTGGTTTGAGATCTCACCCAGAGAGTGAGTGGGCTCAGGAGCTTGTCTCCTGCCTGGAGGTTTCCCTCGCTCCTGGGAGCAGGACACGATTTGGCCTCAGTCCTGGTGCTGCTTGTGCAAAGCAAACTCCTCCCTCTGGTAGTCCTGGCGTGGCTGGGAACAGAGAGGCAGGAACTGTAGTCTCATGGCCATGATCACACGTGTCTCCTGGGGACATGTTCCACAAATGTGGAGCCCAGCAGGAGCATCCCACCAGCTGCCAGGAGCCCTGTGCTGTCAGGTGCTGCCCAAGTGCCTTTAAGCATCCATTAGTGCTGACTGTGCTTTGGCACCCAATGGAATTATGTTATAAAGCAGATCAAAGTGGGGATCAAACTAAGGATCCTTGAGCTGCTTCTAGGAGGGACAAGGTGTTTCTGAAGGGCTAAAACCCTCTACATTCATTATTATTTTAAGACGTATACACCCTCCTAAGTGACTCCTTATAAAGTGGTGTCTGGGAACCTTTCAGATTTCTGCACTTGTATTGTGTGCTTCAACCTGTGAAGGAATTATCTTAGGCTTTCTAGAGAGCTCTGAAGCATTTCTCTGCACTTAATACTGTAGCAACATTTCTGTAAAGAATCCTCAAAGTTGTGATTAAGTGCCTTTTGTCAGCACTTGAAGTGGAGATTGCATCATCTTGTAATGTATGTCTATAAAACCAAGTCATACAAGTCTTCCATTTCATAATATGTATCACAGCAAGGGAGTCTTGAACACTGTGTCTGCTGATCAGATTCATTATACAGTGCTGCCTTGTTCCCCTGCTGCTTCAATTGCAAGTTTGTAGGACAGGAAGTTTATATTATCTTTTCCTATTGAATCTTCATCTAAGTTGAGAAAAGAGTTGGAATTTGGGTATGATATAATCTGAGAATTTGAAGAGATCACTTAGGGACCTCAAATGGTGGTAAACTGGGCTGCTTGATGCTACTAAATTAAATGTTGCTTTTCATGAGCATTCTCTTTAAAAATATATTTCTATTGTAAAATAATCAGGTAGGTATTTTCCCCCCCAACTATTTAACTAAAATGCTTAATTTTTTCTCCACTTCACTGTTTCTAGCCTTTTTTGCAGTTTTCTGGGAGAAGAAAAGGTCACAAACAAATTTGATTCAAACACTACTGTAGCCATTGGTTGCTTCTGCTTTTGACTCAGTCCCAACATATCCCCAAAAGAGGTCACTTCTGGAAATGAGCAAGCTCTTCTGGGGATAATGCTGGCTGAGAGGAATGGTGCCACTTTCTTATTGCTTCTTCTGGGCTGTTGTGGTAGATGTTGGGTCTCTCAGAGCCCTGAGAGCCTTCACCCTGCCTGTTGTCTCCCACCTTGCCCTTCATCAATACCTTCAGCCAGTCCACTTGCTCAGCTTCTGAGGGGATCAGTTTCAGTCCAAGCCAGAACCCTTGTAAATGACATATTAAAAATGTTGTAAAAACAGTTTTTGCTGTAAATGGAAAACGTGCACACAGGGTGCATTGTTCATGCACACCATAACTGCAAGGGAAAGGGGACTGAGTCTGTGTAAAAAGCTCAAGGGAAACAGTCCCAAGTCATGTGAGTACATGACCCTAGGCCCCTGCACAGGTTTCTGGCTGATTGCTGCAGCTGCATTCCCCTCTCAGAAGCCTCTCCTAATTCAGACACGGGTAAAATGCTCCAAAAGCACCTAAGAGCCAGACAAATTAAAATCCTTAGTCCCTGAGCAAGGAGGCTGCTGATGGTAATGAAGGGGAAGGGATCAGCTTCCCCTGGTGTCTTGGAGAAGGGAACCAAGGCCCAGGCAGAAGGAAATAGGAGCTGCCAGGGGGGCAAAGGGATAGGGTGGACCATCTCCCAGGTTTGCAGTTTTGGACTTAAAGCCTTGGGATGGGTTTCCCAGTACCTGCAGGCACCAAGACAAGCAGCTGGGTTGCTCTCCCCCTTCAGCTGGAGACCTTGCACCCTGCAATTTAAATTAAGCTGGCACAGGCCTCAAGGCATTTTATGCTTTCATTCTGACCCAGCTAAACCTTTTTTTTTTTTTTTTTTTTTTTTTTAAAACATGCAGACAATACCAAGGACTTGTTAAATTGAGAGAAATAATCTTATGTTTTAACATAATTACAGTATTTATATTTGAAGAAACATTTTGAAATAGTTATAATGTTTAGCTGTAAAAATTACTTTAATATTTTAGATGGGACTTAAAGCATTCACATGAGTCTTTCTTGTTTACCCCAGGTTATACTTGAACTTCCTAAGACCTGATGATATGAAAAGATACCATTAATAAACCTATCTAAAGAAATTAAGTGCATTAGGATGCTGCCAAGCTTTGTGTAGGTCTTGCCTCTCTTACCTCTTCCTCACTGTTGTGTCTAGGCTCTCTTCCAAAAGCTTTACACCTCATGGAGCTTTCCTGGCCTCTTTGAGGCTGCATTGCAGTGTAAGGTGCTCTCACATGTAGCCATGGAAGTTGGATGGGTGATCCTCATGCTCGAGGCTTTGCCTCAGTGGGGAGGTAATATCTGAAAGGACAAAGAGACAGAACATGAACATACGTTACAAGCTTAAGAGCTGATTTCAACATCGTGTTGAAAGAGAAAGTTGAGGGAGATCTAGGCTGCCTTTGATTTTTTTTTTTTTTTTTTTTTGTCAGCTGATGGTGTTGCTGGCTGCCTGTGATCTTGCTGATGAAGCATGTTGTTGGCAAGAAATGCTGCTTTTGCTGTCTTGGTAGCTAAACCCCTGGCTAGGGGGCTGTTCTTCTCACCAGGGAGGGTCTTTTTTAAGAGCTGTGCTGAGGAGTGACTTTGAGAAATGTAACCTGCACTTACTGTAGACTCTCAGTGGTGACAGCTTGGGGACCTCAGTCAGGATTTTAATTGACCTTGTTTCATGAAAAGTGTCTTTTTTTGTTGTTAAGGGGTTATGCCAGCCCTGGTGTTCCCCAGATGAGTGTAGGTCAGCAGAAACATCCAGTACAATCGGGCTGGGCATATTGGGCTGTGAGAGGTGCCCCTGTACTCAGCCCTGGTGAGGCCACACCTCGAGTCCTGTGTCCAGTTCTGGGCCCCTCAGTTCAGGAAGGATATCGAGGTCCTGGGGCAGGTCCAAAGGAGGGCAACCAGGCTGGTGAAGGGACTCGAGCACAGATCCTATGAGGAGAGGCTGAGGGAGCTGGGGCTGTTCAGCCTGGAGAAGAGGAGGCTCAGAGGAGACCTCATCACTCTCTACAACTCCCTGAAAGGAGGGTGTAGCCAGGGGGGTGTTGGTCTCTTTTCCCAGGCAACCCTCAGCAAGACAAGAGGGCACGGTCTCAAGTTGTGCCGGGGGAGGTTTAGGTTGGACATTAGAAAGAATTTCTTTACGGAGAGGGTGATCAGACATTGGAATGGGCTGCCCCGGGAAGTGGTGGATTCTCCGTCCCTGGAGATATTTAGAAAGAGCCTGGATGTGGCACTCAGTGCCATGGTCTGGTAACTGCAGCGGTAGTGGATCAAGGGTTGGACTTGATGATCTCTGAGATCCCTTCCAGCCCAGCCAATTCTATGATTCTATGATTTCTAGGCAGTACTGCTGGGCTGTTTTACAACTTGACATCAAACTGCTGCTCTCTGATGTCTGCAACTGCCTGGGGCTGGGAGGGTCATCACCTAATCCATCATATTTCCTTCCAAGTCCTCCTTAGGACTCCGCTGTTAGAGTTTGGATGCAAGATGCATGCAAGAGGGAGGGCTTGTCTGGAAGAAGTTTGCAGGCAAGCAGAAGTGATCCATTCACAGTCTGCATGACTCCTTTGGCTCCATGCTGGCCAAGGCAGCCCCAGGGGAGCCTCTTTTCTTGCAGCAGCTTCTGTGCCCGGAATCTGAACTGTCACAATCTTTGCTTTGTGAGCACCAAATTTCAGTCTGTTCCATGGACTCCTATATCTGCAAGATGAAGCTTGTCTTTAAAGTAACTTCTACACCAGGCCAAGCCAATTGATAGGTCCAGTTGTGTTCTTCCTAAGGGTCACTAGGCTGGAGGTTCAGTCAGCCAGTACAAGGGATCTGGTATCTGTGACAGGCAGTCAGTGGGAATGTGCTGATACAAGAGGCAGGCAATAAAAGAAATAGTGACAAATACCTTGTTGAAAAGTGCACTTTTGGGTTAACCCAAGAATGACAGGATAGTAGATACCAGTAAGAAGTATCCTAATGTCCCTATTCCAACTTCTGCTCAACAGAGGTCCAACTGGATCAAATAGCAAAAGGGCGCCTTTTGTTGATGTTTGAATATATCCAAGAACTGGGTGTAAGGGTCCATTAATTAATTGGCTCAAACACTGGCAGTATAGGGGATTTCTGTAAGAGGCTGTGTGGGAGTTGTGTGCCTCAGCATCACCTCAGAGAAACACCAAGACGTTTGCTCTGACACTGCTCCAACCACAAAGGAGCATCTCCTTCCTTGGAAAGTACCACATAAGACCTTTTCCTGGGAAACACCTCAAAAAGCACTGTCATGACAGGAACTCGGTTAAACAGTGCCAGCCTACCCCTCCTCTATTCAAACTGCACAGGAGCCTGGATCTGGGGTTGTCAGTTTGCCACCAAGAGACCCCTGCAGTGATGGTACACTGGGCATGTGCAACACAGGGGGCAGAGCAAAGCAGTTTGGAAAATCAATTGAATATGCATAACATTTCCTGGAAGACAAGGAGACATGGACAATAAATGATTGATGTTTGCCACCAAGAGTTTGAAGCTTCCCCACCATGGATCCAGCCAAGAGGGCGCCGTCGGATCATGTGGGCAGTATGCTTATCTAATCCTTTCCTTCTGTCCTACTTTGTTTTCTTCTCTTCTCTCCTCTTCTGCTAAGTTGTTGGTGCACTAATAAAGTGCCCTTGGCTGCTGTGTGACATCTGGCCTCATTTGTGTCTCAGTTTCGGCTCAGAGGAGTCCAGGAGTCCTTGGCCGTACAGGGGACTGAGCTAGACCGTAACACAGGGTTACCGCTATGTCTCTGCACTCCATTACAATGTTTGGCCACCTTTATGGTGAAAACACTTTTCCTAATATTTAAGTGAATTTTCCCATCCTCTATCTTGTGCACATTGCCACTTGCCCTTCCCTTTCACTCTTCTGAGAAGAGCCTGGCTCCCTCTCCACTGCAGCCCTCTACCAGTACGGAGTGAACCGGGTACTTGGCTGGTTTCTCAAAAGCAAGATGAGGCAAATTAATAGCTCTGTAAAGCCAGCCTGTATTGTGTGCATGAGGAGTGTGAGGTCATGCTGATGGTGACAGTACTCTGTGTTGGAGAGTTCATTATTAATTGTGTTATCTAGACTTTAATGCTCTCTTTGTGGTGCCCTAAACAACCACTGTTTAACAATGCAAAGCTCTCCATCTCTGGGTTCTGTCTTTCATTAAATTTGTTCAGCCCTGTGTGCACATCATTCCTTTCTACTTAGGCAGCTATCCTCCTAGGCTTTTAAGTAAGCCAGGCAATAAAAATATTTACATTTTTTCTATAGCTCTTGGTCTGTACACAGTCAAACAAGCATTGCATTCACCAAGAAGCGGTGGGACTAGGGTTCAGTGGAATTAATCTTCTCATGCAGAAGTGTTTCTATTGCAATGAAGCTTCTCAGAAGGCCCCAGAAAGAGGCAGTGTGACAGAATTGCGTATCTAGATGTAATTCCAAGCAGCAGATTGTTTACATTATTTTACTTGTAGGAAAAGCTCTTCTTTGTTCTAAAGACAGATGTGGTGTTCATTCAAGTCATGTTTGACACAGTTAAAGCCCACTGCTTAGCAAGATTACGGTAGATACCCTCACCACTGCTTCAGGCTGTTAAGGTGGTGGTAGAGGAATCTTCTCTCCTGAGTCAGTTTTGATCCTTCACCCACTCCCCTGCACGCTGCTTACGTCAGCTCAGTGATTGATGGTGTAGAATCTGGCCTTTGGGGCTTATCTTGCTGAGCAAAGGTTTGTTGCTTTTATGTGAGCGTTTGTTGTTCCCTGTTCTTTGTACCCCAGTTTCAGAGCAATTGTGGCAGCAAGAGGGAAAACGAGCTCAAGTGGAGCAACCAGGCTGTGGTCCAGATACAACCCAGGGCACGGGCTCTGGTCCTGCAGCACTGTGAGTGCTTGCTAGTGCAGGATTTTGCTGGAATTTGATAGATCCAGGTGTCACAGTTCCACTGAAAGTCAGTGGGATCCTGGCTCCAGGCAGTCTGTCACATGTGCCATGCTATTACAAGCGAGGCTTAAGTAGCTACAGGGATTTTCCAGCATGCCTGGGCACCTTACTTCTGTCAGTGTCAGCGTAGGTAGCAGCCTTGGTGTGTTTGAAAATCCCACTAGACATTTACTGCAACACTGCTTGGGGAAACCCCTCTGCCAGGCTCCTCTTCCTTTTGGCTGTACTGGAGTAGCCTTGGAGATAGAAGGAACAGAAATGCAGGAATCAGGCCCCCAAACTGCTGAACTGATACCTACTTGTGCTGAAAGACAGTAAGTACTTTCCAGATATTAAGTAGCTTATCTGTCTTCCTCTGTTCAAGAGAAGACCTTGAACTAAATTTAAATCAATCTATGGATTTATATTATATAAAAATATATTGGTGTAGATAAGCAGAGTATTACACTGTCTGACATGTCCACTGAAAGTCAAGAAACACTTCCTGCAAAAGCCACGATGCATTGCCTCCTGAACAGATATATGAATTTGATTTTATGTTCTTTCACGTATGTATGTGTGTGTAAGTAAAAAAGTCTCTATAGACCCTTATCATTCCGATAGACTCTTATCTGTCATTTCTATTTGTACTGTATGTATGACCTATCTGTACAGTGCAGCTTGTGAGCAGTGATACATACATCTGGTATACATTATGGTAAAGTGTTTGTGGGTTTTACAGAAATATTTCTTTGTTTTTTGTTTTGACACAGATACATGAAGCAACTTGTCAAGATGACCCTCTGAAGACTGCACTAAAGAGCTCCAGACAGCTTGAAGGTGGTATGTACAAAGGGGGTACACCCCTGAACAGCCTTGCCTGCCCTGAGACATCCCACTAAAGCTGACAGGTTAAATGACTTCATGCTGATTGCATTATTGCAGTAAATACTAAATGAACTTGATGTCGAATGCTTACAGTCTTACCTTTCACGATAACTGTATGTTAATATTACATTAATTATTCCTGACTTGCAATGCTGTTGAACGTTGATAAAGGCTGAATTGCTACTTCAAATGCTGATCCTTGCAGTCCTGTGGCAGGCACTAAAATGTGATTTCCAGGTCCTAGGGGAAAAGAAAGAATACATTACTACTTCTGATTAGAAGACTTCAGAAGAAACATATTCTAGTCACATCTTGTGGAGCACTTGCCTGAATCCCTTTTGCTTTCAGTAGCCGATGCCTTTGCACAAGACATGAAAGGAATACACACTTCACTTTCTTTATTTAAAATTTTATGGTGATTGCTGATGTGGAATCATTTCAGCATGTATAAACAGTACCCTACAAGAAAGATGCTGTGTGTACATGGAGCAGTTGGCATTTCCTTCTCCTCAGAGAGCTGACACATGGGAGTAAAGCTTGTGGAGCAAAAACAGAGCAACTACTTCTCACTGGTACCACCTTCTCTGCATTTTGGATCTGAACTTTAACTCCTGATTCTCTTCCAGCCCATTTTTGCTCACCCACCTTTTATCTTGGGTATTTTTTGTGTAAAGTCCGAGAGTTTCATGATATAAAGAACATGTGAAATGCAAAGCAAAGTTGAAGACTGCAGGGAAATCACAACGCTTAATTTCCAAATTAATTGAGTGAAATATTGAAAGAAAAAGGTTTTATGATAAAACTAACCAAAGGCCCTGAGTAGCTAAGGAACTCTCAGCCATAAAAAACCTCTGTGGTGGCCTCAGGTATGGCCCCTTTCAGCTGGAGATTCATTCATGGATAGATGCTCTGATGAACAGCCATTGAAGGCTGCAGTAATGCAGGGGTCCTGTCAGCTGAGGTGCTCCAAATTCACCTCTTCTTAGGAGCTGCAGGAGGAAATAAGCAGTTCTGACATCTCTTAATACCTTCACCCCTTCCCAAAGTCTGGATTAGCTGTGTGGCAGGGGAAGGGACAAGGGATTCATCAAATAGGGGTTGAGGGAGGAAGAGAGACCTTCTTCCACTGTCCTGCACAGGTAACCCCTCTGGCTTTCACTTTAGGAAAAATATTCCATCTCTCAGAGGGTGTTTGAGGTTTCTGTTTGTTTGTTTATTAAGGAAGCAAGCATCTGGTGTATGTATGCAAACATTAACGAGTCATTTAAATATTCTCAGTGCTGCAGTAGTGATGCTGGGATCTTTCAGCTGCACAAAGAAACATGATGGAACGGACCAGGCAGACCCTGAAGGGTTGCTTTCCAAACATGAGGTAGGAGGACATGTGCCTTCCTCCTCACCACGACTCCCAGGAATATTTCCAGCCCTCTAAAACCCCTTGGTGAGGACTTTGAAATCTGAGTTAAAATGAACCTTTCTGAAGCTGCTCTGCCCTTTGTAGAAAACCCAACGCTTGCCGGTAGAACTCTCCAAGAAAAGCAGTTTATTTCTGGCACTGTGCAGGACCACAAATAGACTTGCCAGTGGGGTGGAAGAAGTGTGGGTTACTTTAGCTCTGTCCTTTCTGCTGTGTCAGCCGACAGCTGGAACCAGTGAAATCAATTAAAATTCATAAATAGATGAGAAGTAATGCTCTTAGAAGACTCGGCCACTTTCTCAGAGGTTTATGAGCAGCACAGCAGGCTGTGAAGCTCTGGCTGGAGCAATGTTTGAAGGCCAGCAGATGTGGGGATCCATCGCAATGCTGGGATCATAGGAACTTCTGGAGTGCCTCTACAGAAGGCAATTTCTTAGTATAAATTGAACATTTAAATCTCTGTCAGTGTGACACTCAGCAAATTCCAGTTTTTGGGAGAAAGAGCTCTTCCTGCTTTAGATTTATTTCTGGAAAGGAGGTATAAGCTAAATCCCCCAATAGCAATAGGTACTCTTATATCAGGTTACACTTTAAACAGAAATATCAGCAGCAATATGATTATGTTACTATAGCTGTGCCAAGCGTTTTCCTTCTGTAAATGAGCCCACATGCTTAAAGCTTCTTAGAATGAAGCTACTATGCCACAAACAAATATTTGGTATTGTTTATTGTTTGGTTTTGCCTTTTCCTGCTTCTCAGGCCTTTACTGTAGAAAGGGAAGCAAAATCTGAAGTGACTCGAGCACCTGGGGTGTGTTTAAGAAATGGAGAGAGGACTCCAAGCCTCAATAGAAATTACCCCCATGCATCCAGAGAGATGCTCTCTTCTGTTTCTCCCCTCTGTCCTACTGAACTCATTCATCTTCCCAATTGCTTTTTGTAGACAGCTGCTGAATCATGCATAGGCACATTCATGGGAAAGAGAAAAGAGTTTTCCTCAGGCAGTGCTCAGCAGCAAAGGGTGATTGAACTTCATGGCTGCTGCTGTGGAGAAGGTTCTGGGCACTGCATGCGGGTCCAGCACCCCTGTTTATGGAAGCAATTCGCATTTTATTAAAAACAATATATTTTTTTATTTATTACCACTTTAGATAGATGCAACTTATTTCCTTTCACCTTTGGAAACAGCTGTGCCTATGTTGTGGGGAACAGTTTTACTGTGGCACAAACAGTGTTGGCTCCAGAGGCATTTCATACTGCACCAGTGTGCATAAACACTTTGAGCTATCCCTCTATACCCCTCCATCTTCTGGAAGTGTCAGTTCCCTCTGGACAGCTGAGTCCAGGATACGAAGAAAAAGCATATTTCTCTCTGCCAGGGCTCTTTCAAAAAAGTGATGCAGCTGCTTCATCTGCTGTGATGGAGCTCACATGCTTCCCAGAGACTGCTTCTGGGTTTGTTTTTCCATCATCCCTGAGGCTTTGGATGGAGGATGGCTTAATTTTTTCCAGGATGCTTCATACTTATAAATACTGTATGCTCCAGGGTGTTGTGTGGCTGTAAGGTTAGAATTGAACCATATGAAGATGTACATGATGGAGAGGGGTCTTCTCAACCTGGTTAATGAAAGGGGAACCAGGGTGGCTGAAATTGACTGCAGGGAAGGAATTTGGTTGTCCTCTCTTTTAGCGCTTCTTGGGAGGCTGAAAAAGGACTGATGTGTGGGCAAGGGAGAGCAGTAGCCAGCCCCAGGGCTAGAAATAAAAAAGAGGTGAATGAAAGAGCAGAAGAACAGGGGAAGTGGCTGTTGAAGTGGCCACAAAGCATCTGATGAAGAGTGCTTCTGCAGAGACAGTCTGAGTTCTGCTTGCAGGCTGGTGTGATAATTAATCTTTTGTGTTTCTGACAGATGCCTGCAGAGGACTAGAAACAAAAGATGTGACAGTGATGAATGCATCATTTGTTGTCAGACTAAGATTTTTGGAAGTGGGTAAATAAGCCATAGGCCAGGCTGCTGAATGCATTTGAGAAAACTGCAGAGGACTGCAGCATGGGGTGAGCTGGGCTTCAGCACGTATTTACCACAGGCACTTACTATGTTTTATTGCTTGTCTAAAATCACCCTGTTTACACAGCAGGAGGAGAAATGGGAATGCTGTTTCTGCAAGAAAGCTCCGCCTCAAGCCTTGTTGGTACTGAAGAAGTGGCAAAAGACACAGCCAACCCCAGCCTGTGTTGCCCTGGCATCTTTGCAGGACGTGGAGAAGGCAAAGAAATGGCTGCTGTTTGCTACCTCCATCCAGAACACTGGAAAGCACCTGTGAGGAGGGAACCATAGCTCTTGCTGTGCATCCTCACAGCTGTGGATGGCTTTAAGGTAACTGAAGGCTCTGCCACCCTGGGCGGTCTGCTGAAGAACACTTTGGCCCTGGTCCAAGAGAGTCCTTCCCTTGAATGCCTGGGATCCCTCACCAGGTGCCAAGGATGCTGGCTCCCTGTGTGGGAACTTCCTGGGGGCAGCTGGTACCCCTGTCTCCCCCTGGTGCCTTCCCCACCACTGTACAGGCTCCTGCTCCCTCTCCTCTTGTCCTGCCATGGGGCAGGCTGTGTCTCACTCCCTGTGAAATGGAGGGGAAACGGGGAGGGGTCTGTTGGGGAGCACCTCACATGCTGGGGCAGGTGAGATGGGATCCCCATGTGGATGGGAGCTGGGTAAGGTAGGGTGTGGGGTCCTTGTTCTGTGGAGACCTTGAACCCTTGGGCTGCTACAGGGAAAAAAAATCATCTCTTGGGGAGTGGTAGTACTCACCACCGTGTTTCACCTGCATCCCGCTGCAGCTCCCAGGATGGTCACTGCCTGTGATGGGAAGGGCAGTGCCAGGCCTGAGCAGTAATCCCAGACCCTGTCTGCACTCTGGGGTGATGTGGAGTGGAGGTGTTTGGACTGGAGCAGCTCTGACATGCTTGGGAGGGGGTTAACAGCTGCCTATGGAGGTTGAGAGCCAAACCAGGAGGCAACGGGCAAGTTCAGGCACCTCCAGGGCTAGGCAGCAGCTGGAAGGGAGTACAGTGCTGCCAGATTGCAGTTTTCAACCAAGGTGCCCAAATTCTGCCAGAATCTTGTTTAAGGTGCATTTGCAGGTCTTTATTTTAATGGCAGCAGTTTTTATTCTCTGTGGCTTGTGTTCTCCTTGTGTAATAGAGGGTTACTTATGCTCAATCCTGTTTTGCAATGAGCGCTGCTACCTCTGGGTGAGCGTTCCTGTAGGCAACCACAATGCATAAAACATAGCAGTGCTCTGTGGTTCTGCCCAGTTCTCACACCAGTGTCCAAGCTTCTTAATTCACGTCGCTTGGGTCTGAGACATTTGTCAGTGAATTTTTGGAAGAGAGATTTGCCCTGGAGTGAATCTATGAAAGGCTGGGGAAAGATGGCTGCAAGCCCTCGTTAACCTTCTTACTATGGCACGAACAGGGGGGAGAGCTGCACGCATCCCTTTACCTCAAGCATTCAGCACTGCACAGGACTGCTCAGCACTGTGCACAGAATCAGCATTGAAGTATTAGTTATAGTTGCACAAGACTATCCTGCGTTTGCAGATTTTCTTCTGAGTGTCTGAATGGAGCTGCTTTAATCCTTTCAGTTCTTGGTATGAAAAGCTGTTGACAACCTGTGACTGTTCTGTGGAGGTGATGAGTATCACGATGCAATCCTGTTCCCCTGACTGCCTGCACCAGGGGTTCTCTTGGGTCTGTTGTAGTCCTGCTCCAGCCCCAGCTCCCAGTTGCAGTCCAAAAGTCTTATTATTTTTGCTGAATGTTTGCTCTGGTACTCATGTTGTCACTCACTGTGACTAGTATTGCCCTCTTTCTTCTCCAGGGTGACTCAAAGCAAGCCAGTCTTCCCAAATCCCACTCCTCCCACAGGGACATCCAGCCTGCACCATCAAGAGGCTGCTCAAAGCCTTCCAGGACTGAGCTCAGTGCCATGAAAATACAGAGCCACATTCTTGGGCTGACATAAACTGGTGCAGCTCCATTGATGTTGATCCAGCTTATACAAGCCGAAAGTACAGCTTAGTGTATATGAATCATCCTGCTGAAAGGTAGCCAGCTCTGAAGCATACCTGTCCTATGGGGATGCTGAGAAGTGAAAGTTGCTTCCACCCTTTTTGGCTGATAATCCACAAATGAGCCACAAATCTGGCAATGTAATGCATGAGTCACTTTACCCACTATATAGTGTCACTTTCTGGAGAGAGATGCAGCAGCTATTTATCAGAGTGTAGCCCAAGTGGCAGAGATAGTCCTGTTACTTATACAGCTCCATAAGCAAACTCACTGTTTTGCAAACTAACAGCCATTCCTTGAGCAGTTTCCAATGCACCTTGCTCCAAGGCAAAGCTGTTGGCAAGCCTGGTAATGTTGCAAGGGAAGTTCTAGCTGCTCCAAGGGCCACAGGAGGAAGTCCTGCAAGAAAGAGAGCACGGTGCCACCAATGGGGCCACAAACACACCACAGTGCATCAGAAAGGAGAGAGGTGCCAGGCAGGGAGGAGAGGCTACCCTCAGTGTAGCTACATCCATTTAAAGCCTCTTTTTTCCTGTTCTCTGTGGCTTTGCAAAATGTTTCTGGAGGACACAGCTCACATTTCCTTTTGCTTTCTTGCAGGGAAAATGAGGAAAAGAAGAGTTGCTTCATCTTGCAGCTAAAGATGTGAGATTTGGAGGCTAAAAGCCAGTTCTGAAACAGATTTAAGCGCAGGCAAAACAAGATACCCCAAGACAGGTTTCCTCTGGGGGCCAGAGCTGGTGTGGTTCAACAGCTCTCCCGGAGGGACCTGCTTCTCTGCAGGAAGATGCTGACCAAGACAGTAACATTTCTGTTACTAGAGCTAAAGTAAAATTTTTCAGATTCTCCTGGATTCAGGGCTTTGTGAGACCTAGTTACACTGATTTTTTAAAAAAAATTCTTTTTTTCCCACTTGCAGGTTCCAGGAGACTTTTCTCATGGTTATGGGTAAGGCTACAGAACCACAGGCTCTAAACTTCCACAGTGAAAGGGAGGTGGTGGAACAAGAAGGAGGTGCTATGAGGTGCTGTGAACCTGGGCTTTTCCCTGGTGTTTTTCATGTATGCAGTCACAGGGTTTTTTTTCCCTGTGATGTGAATGCATCAGCAGCCACGCTGCCTGACGGGGCAGGAGCTACACAGCTGCGCCCTGGCAAGATCTGCCATGGTTGGGAAGTGGAGTTTATTAACTCCAGATTTTTCCCAGCATAGCTGGCACGCCAACAATATGGTCCAAACACAAAGAATCACTTGCAGATATAAAGCAGGGGAAGGCACCTCCAAAGGATCCTGCTAGCCTGAGTCATGCACAGCCACTGTGCCAAGTGCCAGCTGCTGCATGGCAGCAGGCCTGCAGCTGGGTCACAGGCACCAAGATGGGGGGGATGGGGTAGGGTGGTGTTACTGATTGCCTGATTAGGAAACCCACTAAGAGATGACAACTACTTTGCTGACTACAGAGCACAGGTGTTGTAAAGAGTGGGCTTGTCCCTTAATTACAGGCAAAACCAACCACCCTGGGCAGACTGAACAGTTAATAGGGGAAAAGGAGGAGGTGGGCTCCTGTGGTGGGTCAGTGGAGGACAGATTTTAGGAAATACGAGGGGTCTACCCCTGATGAAGGGAGTAGGGTAACAGCTATCACTGTCCCAACCATCATAACTCTCTGTCTGCTTTGAGATGTTTAGAAATACCTTTTCTATGTCATTTTACCTACAGGAACAGATGGAAAGGCTGAAAAGGCTACCTCCTCCTGCTACTGCTTGATGCTGTCCCTCAGCTGTAAACAACCACCCCTGGAGCTGAGCCAGCAGGGTGAAAATGTGTCTGAAGCCCTGGTCAACACAGCATCAGTCTTGCTGCAGGGAAGAGTCAGAGACTGAGCCTCCCTTCGTGTTCCTGCAGTGGGCTCACACTCGTCCTGCTGGCTGGGAGCTTAATGCTCTTCTACCTCTGCTTGGAAGAGGACCTTTCATTTTATACTTTGTCCTTAAGAAAAGTTGGTTGGATACACCAATAACAGCTGACAAGACGGGGAAAGCAACAAACAGGTTTGCAAGCAACTCTCTTGCTGTGCTCTTCCTGTGTGATAAAATGTTTCTCGCTCTTCAGCTTCCCTGGAAATTCTTCTTGAGCTCAGTAGCATGTAGCCTATTTCTGGGAGGTAAATGAGTAATTGTGTCTTTTTATTTATTTATTTATTTATTAACACAGAAAGGGGCATATTTGAGACCTGATCTTAAGTCAGAACTGGAACTGAAACTTTTGAACACAAAGCTTTTATCCCCTAGCTGTAACCTTGCCCCTCAGCTTTGTACTTGGGTAAGGGCTCTAAGTCTGTTGAACACCAAACAGATTTTCTTGCTGTTGTTGAGCATGCTGGACATGAGCTGGCAATGTGCACTTGCAGTCCAGAAAGCCAGGTGTATCCTGGGCTGCATCAAAAGGAGTGTGGAGAGCACGTTGAGGGAGGTGATTCTGCCCCACAACTCTGTTCCCATGAGGCTCCAGCTGGAGTAGTGTGTCCAGTTTCAGAGTCCTTGGCACTGGAAAGACATGGAGCTGTTGGAATGAGTCCAGAAGAGCGGCCACAAAGATGATCTCTCCTACACAGACAGGCTGAGGGAGTTGGGATTGTTCAGCCTGGAAAAGAGAAGGCTCTGGGCTCTAGTGGCCTTGAAGTACCTGAAAGGGGCCAACAAGAAATCTGGGGAGGGACTTTTTAGCAAGGCCTGTCATGATGAGATATTATGAGGAGATATTTTTACAATGAGGGTGGTGAAACACTGGAATAGGTTGCCCAATGAGGTGGTAGATGTCCCATCTGTGGACACATTTAAGGTCAGGTTGGACAGGGCTCTGAGTAACCTGATCTAATTGAAGATGTCCCTGGTCACTGCAGGGGGGTTGGACTAGATGACCTTTATTGGCCCCTTCCAACCCAAACTATTCTATGATAAATACAGCTGGACTCAGCTCAGTGGTTTTTACTGTTCAAGTCTGTCCTGAACGTGCTACTTTTTTCATGTCCTTTTTAATATCAGATCATCTTGAACCTTCCTATTTTGCTCAGAGTGTAAACTTTTCATTGTGGTGCTTTCCTGGCTGCCAGGAAAGTGGATCGTGGTGTTAATCTTTGTTTGGGACCTTATTAGTATTTCTGCAGAGTACATAGAGTTATCAAATATATCAGAACTTAAAATTCAGGTAAGAGCAGCTTGTGTGGTGCAGGGATGTGCATAGCAAAGAAGGGCAGAATAAAAGTTCAGTTATTTTTCTTTTCTTTTTGTATTTCAAAGCAAACCTTCAAAAAACATGACAGCTTTGCCACATGCTATCTATAGCTAGCCAAATAAAATATTATGTTTTTAAGGTCAGAGAAATAACTTGGACTCTGGGCTTACCATATTTTCTCCACAATAGCTTCTGCTGAATGATAATCTTTAAACTATGCATGTGGGGGGCCAGATCCTGACACTCCTTGCATCTGCTCTGCACTGGTGCAAAAAATGCAAAGCAGGCAGAAAGTTAGCTTAGCTGGATTGCTGGAGATTACCCTGACCCAGTTTGTCAGCTGCAGTGCAGGAGCTGGATGCTGTGGCAGAAGGAAGAGGATTTGTTGTGGTGCTCCTGTGTTTGGGTACATGTTGAGTGAGGTTGTGGATATCCCCCCCTCGTTAGAGGGGGTGAGGTGGTCCCTAATTACTCTTGCAGCAGGAGTCTGGTGCTTGACAGCCCCCAGCACTATGGCTTTGGCCATTTTCTGGATATGCATGCCATTGCCATATGAAAAATGCATGCATTGCCTGAAGTGCAGCTTCTACAGCTTTCTCATGTGCATGTTTCTCAATGCAAACTTCAAATTTCATTGCTAGATTGTGATCTAGAGCAAGCCCAGTAGCTGAGATATTCCTGCTGCTGTCTTCCCAGTGATTGAGCCTGAGTACAACCACACATTTCTCTCATGAAGATATCCCTGTAAATGTTTCCTGGAGCTTGTTTCCCTTTCAGCAGCAAACATGGACATTTGCTGTATTGTAGGGTCACCCTGATGTCTAATACAGTTCTGGTTTCTATAAGCAGTGGAAACTTTTTCTGTGTTTAAACAGAGAAAATCAAACTGGAGTGGGCTGGAGCTATCCATAGAGTGTGCTTTGTTTGCATAATCCAATCTTTAAAGACTGTGAAGATTGGTGTAGACAGCTTTTCTTCGCTATTTAAAATTGATATCTTGTTTTAACTATAACTCAGTCTTGCTTAAGAAAAAGTCTGCATTGAGTTTACCTGTGATTATCCAATTCTGGAACTTCAGTTTTGTCTTTTCTCCATTTTCTGGCAAATAAACAATACACTGAGTTTTCCTCAGTCGTGGATCCCAAAACAGAATAAGGAGAAAATTTCAGTTTTCATTATGATGTAATATTGAAACAGATATATTTTTTTGTTTGTTTTGTAATGTTGCAGAAAGGATTGAAAAAAAGAGCTGAATATACTCTACAGGCTCAGGAATGAGGAGACTATGAATAAAGAACACAAAAATAATAGAGAAATTTTTTGTTTTCTTGGGTTTTTCTGTTTTTAAACTAAGAGCAGGGTTTCAGGGGCCTGATTTGCACATTGATCCTTAGCAATGTACAATGCTTGACTTCTATTGAATACTGCAGGACAGCTGCTCCAGATTGCTCTGTATTTTCCGTGATCACTAGTTCCTGAACCTGCCCAAGGTTCTTCTCTTTCTACCTCAATTCAATTTCTCTTTGATTTTAGTTACTGTAGCCTGGTGAGTTGATATGCATGGGGAAGCTCCCTTTGAGTTTTCTGGTGCTACTCATGTGCCCCAGAGGAGCCCACAGCTTGTGGGATGAGTGCCTGAGGACCATGCCTTTTACAGGCATTTCCCACAAGATAGGTGTCCATCCTGGCTGCTCCCAGAGCTGCTCACTGCAGGATGTGACTAGATTTCCTTGATGCACTCTTCCAAAACTGGGCTATAAATGGCTACATTTGGTAAAATACCAGCCTGGTTTGGAGACTACTGCTGATGGTCAACTTCCCTGTCCTACTGTCAGGATTGCCCAGCAGTCCATGCTTGGTGCTACTGCCTGATTGCCACCTGATTTGAACAATGGGAGGAAGCCTCAAGCTCCTCTTTGGCACTGGGGATCCCCAGGGCTGTCAAAGGCTGCCTGACCCTGTGGCCAAAGGCCACAACAACCCTTGGGAGGTTGATGTGATTTCAGAGTGCTGGTGTCTGCAGGTTCCCTTTTAGGTATGTGTTGCTTTTGAACTTTGTGGCTTGGCACTGCTGGTGCTCCTCAGCTTTTTCAGCAGCCAGCCCTGCATGTTCTTAGTGTTTCCAGGATGGCTTTCCAAGGTGGCAACAGGGGATGAGTGCTGTGACTAAAATGACCTTCCTGCAGAGAGGGGTAGCCTGCCCTGAGGGGCCATGGGCTGAGCCCATAACTGTGACAGCTTTTCCATTGGGGCTGCCCTGTGTGCCAGGTGAATGCAAACCACAGTGTGGGCACCAAGTGTCTCTGCTGCTACAGAAGAATCCCAAGGAAGAAGGGAGGGTAAAAAAGCACAGGTACTTTCTTGCTGCACATTAAGAGTCTTTTGCCAGGACTTAGATGCTTTGCTGCTAGTAAAAGGAAATTATTTCTTCTTTCTCTCTGCTTCCACATTTCTACAAGGAGGAGTACTGTTCCCTACCCATTTCATGCATCCTGCTGTGCACCCTAGTCAAAGCTCCACTTAGGAGGAGCAGTGCTAACCCTGGAGCTCTTCTTCCCACCGGCACCCATCAACCAACTGGGCTGCTGCTGCTGCAAGGAGGAACATCTTCACCTTGTTTGCTCCTGAGCACTTTCTGCTGCTGGCTCTGCTTCTCTGCCTGCTGTTTATAGTAAGAGCTCAGGACAGTTGTAAGCTCATCAATCACCCCCAAGCCACACTTCCCTGATTCCATTTATAGTGTCTTCCCTCTCTATTCCTTTTCACAGCCCCCCCCTTAGTCACTACTCTGTTCTTGGCATCTGGGCCTTGTTTTTATTAGACTTTGGAATTGATAAAGCGTAGGAAAAGGGGAACCTTCAGAAAGGCAGATTACCACCATATACAGTGTATGTAGGGTACATTTAATGTTAGACTATTAGCCTGAAGGGTATTGGGCAGAAGACTGGCAGCAAAGCTATTGCAGTAAATGAAATAGGCACTGTTTACCCCCCAAAATTTAAAAGGCACAGGACAGACAAAGAAGAGTCCTTTCATCCTCTTGGGATTTCTTGTCTCCTGACAGCAACCAAGACTGCTTCCCTGCCCTTAGCTCTGGGCAGTCCAGTGGTGGCCACCGGCCTGGCTGGGAGTCCCACGGGCAGCCCATAAGAGAAAGGGAAGTGACATGAAATCTAAAATTCTCTGCAGAGAAGCAGCCATATATGCAGAGAGGCTCTCAGTAGCCTTTAAAAAGTTCCTTAGAAGACTCTAAGAGGAAAATTCCTATCTCAGGGACTGGTTCTGAAGAGTCTGACCCACCTGCCTTGAGGCCTTGGAAAACTTCACCAGGTACCTCTCTTCATGCCTAGGCTTCTAAATATGTTGGAAAATCTTTTCCAAAGTATTTATTACTTCTGCTGAGCAGTTTCTGCCCACCCAAGGCTGGGAACAGAGTTTCATCAGAGTCCCATCCTTCTGTATGAAATTGCTACCATACCACTATAGTGTGAGGGATATACAGATCCCAGGGAAGGAAATTACTCTTCCAGCACTATGTTTTTAGCTGACATTGATTTGTGATAGGGCTGTCAAGCAGCTGGAGAGCCCTGGAAAACAATATGCCAGTTGCCTGCATTGGTTTTAATTCTTTAATCCTTTGTCTGCAACCTAATGTGTTGCAGCATTGCTTAGAGATCAGATGTGCCATTGCCACTGCTGCTGCTCTCCTCTTGCTGCTTTGGACCATGGGGTCTGTCTGGCCAGGTGCAGGCAAAGCTAGGAAGATGGACTGCCTTGGATTGCTGTTTGAAAATTCCTCAGCCCTGCAAATCACTTGTATTTATATAATTTTTTCTGTCTCTTTCTGAGTCTGAATTTTAAACATCCGTTATAAGGCAGCACTGCTTTTAGTGGCGAGCCAAGTTTTTCTTCTGAAACACATGTTCCCTAAAGCCTTAGTACTTTATTTCCTTTGTTCTGATTTATTGCTGTTGCCTTACCACATGTGCTAGGCATAGAGGAGAAAAACTACCAAAACCAACAAAACATCCCTCTAAACCCCCTCCCTAGACCACATACCTGAGGATTAACACACTGAATCTATTATATCAAGAGATTCAACAATGAACTAACCTCTAATTTCTTAGCTGCCTCCAAGTAGATATGTTGATGAAGTGTAGGTTAATAATGTGAAGATTATGGTAAACACAATTAAAGTTACTGTGGGGAACTGAAAAACGGGATAGGCGCTAAAAGTGGAGCATGATAGTGAGATTAAAAAATAAAAATTATTAACTGCATTTTCTAGGTAGGGATTTTGTCAATATCAGTTTTTATGTGCCTTTTATCAATACCTAAAATGGCCTTATTTGTCAAAGGATGAACTCCTCCAGAAAATAAAGGCCCTTTTTTGATATCTCAAGGTGAGCATCAAGCAGCTTGACACATGCAATTGCTGATCTCTTGGAAAAAAAAATAAAATTGCCAGTTACTTTGAGGTTTGTAAAGCTCTTTGAGATATAAAAGTTCTATCAAAGTGTGCTTTCTGGGAGCTTTTCAGCCTTGACAGTAGGAGAAGCCTAATTATTTTCATTGGTATTTTTATTGGATTCGGCTCCATGTTTTCCTCCTCAAAGCAATAGTGCAGAGGCTGAGCTGTGGCCGTGAGTCAGATGTGTCTCAGCAGAGAAAAACTGATTTGATACTATGGGATGTTTTTTGATGCCCACCTCCTGTTGTACCCTCAGGCACACCTAGGAAGTGCTTGAGTCCACACCAGTAACTATTTTTGTTTTAACTCTGCAAAAGCTTACATATTCATGTTGGAATTTGTAACTCATTGAACATGTATTGGATATCTGGTCTCTTGGCCATGTCTTTGCCAGGAGGAGGTCTCTCTCTATCCCCTCATAGTGATGGAAATGGTGTCTGACCTGCTGTATGATCTGAGAGTTTTCAAGATGTAGTTTGTGTAAAATTCCTGCTGGCTGATCTTGTAGCTGTACTTGGCTACCAGCACCAAGAGCAGAGCTGCTGGCTGGCTCAGGCAGTACCCATGTGCCGTGTCAAGGTGGCTGCTACCAACAATGCACAAGATTTGGGGATATTGTGAGTTGGTGGTTGCCTCTGAGTTTAAAGA
Source organism: Heliangelus exortis (assembly GCF_036169615.1). Taxonomy (NCBI): domain Eukaryota; kingdom Metazoa; phylum Chordata; class Aves; order Apodiformes; family Trochilidae; genus Heliangelus; species Heliangelus exortis. The sequence continues at coordinate 34,721,581 of NC_092424.1, forward strand.
CATTGGGATGAAGCCTCTCTTTGCAGGCAGAGCCTTTGCATTGCCAGTGGCAGTGTTAGCAGGGTGCTGAGCTATGCTCTCCTCCAAGATAATCCCAGGCTTTAGAAAAAGCGAAGTGGTGAAACACCCAGAGTCCCAATGCTCTTTTAACATAAAGGTCAAATAAAGCTAAGTGATCACAAGGGAAGGGATGTCCTGGCAGAAGGGAACACATTTAATACTTGCCTTCTTAATACTTTCTTCTTTTTCACAAGTGGACTCGACAACGTCTTGTGCTCTGTCGGGTATACTTGTGGCATTGTTTGAGCTGGTGTATCACGAGCTGTTTTGCTTTACTTGTGTTTTCCCTTTGAGGCAGGCTATTGATGTGAAGCTCGTTGTCATATTTAGGCCTGTTAGCTGTGTTAGTTAACAAAGGAGAGCATTCAAAAGCCTGCTCAGAGGCATATTTGTCTATTTTTTTTTTCCCCTCTCTGGTTTTTAAATGGAAACCAGCTTTCCTAGCAAAACGTTTTACAGAATCTGCTCCCTTGAAACCAGTGTGAAGCAACAGCAGCGGTTGCAGCTGGTTGCAACATCTCCTCTTGCTAGATGGAGGCACATCAGGTTACGAGTGGTGCTTCTGGTGAAACCCCTGTGAAGGAAACCTACTGAGGACTAACTGGGGGTTGTTGACTCATTTGGGGTGAGATAAAGGCCCAATTTCATTTGGTTTCATTGAAGAATGAGCTGTACATACTTGAGCCATGTTCAATGAACGGAAGCTTCCTAGACCTGAACTGGGAAGAATTTGGGCCAACAGGTTTGGTTTAGTTAAAACTTAAGTCAAACCTTGACCCCACACCAGCAAAGCTTTCTGATTTTGAACTTGTCTTTAGGATTCAATTAAGCCAGGAAATCAGAGAAGGTGATGACACAGAAACACAGTGCTGGTGCATAAGTCTCACCTACATCCTAAAGGCAAAACCAAATCCTAAAATGATCAGACTTCTGCTTTGATGAAACAGAGAACAAATACTATAAAATATGTAAAATTGAGCATCTTTATAATTGTAACAATCAAATTATTTTGGACTACTTTCAGGTTCAACCAAACAGTTGAACTGTTTAAGCAAACAGTGCTTAAAGTGGTGTACGTGGTACCAAAGTCCATTAAATTATTTTGTACTAGCATGGCTTGTGAAGTTCTTGGAAGCTCTCTCAAAGAGCAAACTCTGTTTTGTTTGGGTGGAAAAAGGCAAACCATGCTTGCTTGGTTAAAAACTGCTTGTGAGAAGATTTTTCTCAGAAAGACACAAGACCATTGGGCCTTTTTGGGTTTGTTTTCTCAGAAAACAGGAAATTAATTTTATCCCTGCAGTTAACTTGATTTCTTAAGTGACTTGCTCTCTACCATCACTTTTGGGTTCTGGAATGCTACAGAAATTATCTGAGGGCATTTTCAACACTTCAAAATTAAAATAAAATTGTTGAAATTGTGCCAGCATTTAAATGAAAATTATTTTCTTTAAACAAACACTTCAGGACTTTCAATATTTTATTTAATCACAACAGCATTCTTAACCCAAACACCTTTTCTTTGTGGTTTTTCAGGTATCCAGTCGGCACTGCTAAAACCAGATGCGTCCTAGGGTGTAATCAAATTCAAAATCTTTTTAGCCAAAAACTAGATGAGCAGGGAGTGCTAGTTTTTCACACAGCACAAAGGCATAAGTGGGTGTAACTGCAAATACCATCTCTGCCTCTGTGCCCACAGAAGCATCTGGGCAGCAGTGCCAGTACAGACCTCTGTTGCATGAAGGCGGGGGGGGCAGGTGTGGGTCTGAGCATCTAGAGCCAGTGTGGCCCACAGGAGAGAGCAGAGAATGGCAGAGGCAGGAGCTGGCTGTAAAATTTGCTCAAATATTCAGCTTTCCACACAATGGAGACAAGATGGTCACAGAAGCTGCTGCAGATTAGTGAGGGAGGATTAGCACAGCCCTTGCATCCTTGTGGGGCTTCAGTAGGTGTTGCATGTAGCTGAAGAGTGAGTCTGGGTATCAGGAGTAGCACTTAGTCTGGAGCTCTGAAGCACTGAAGCTTCTGTGTGGAGCTCTTCAAACACTTGGCACGTAGCTGGCTCATGCTCCTTTCCCATGTGATGGGGTGTAACTGGCCCTGAGGTGTTTTGTGGTCTCTAAAGCTTTTCAGGCACAGGTTGGGCTTGATCTGCAAATCAGAGCAGCCAGAAGATGCCCTGTGTGCCAGGATAGAAACCTGGAAACCCAGGGACTAGGGTTTCTCTCCAAGTCCACCTCGGCCAGTACCTCATCCCTGACAGAGGCCATCAGCAACTGGCTCACAGTTGGGAAACAGGATGTGTGTGACATGATCATTCTTTGATGTTTTCTGCAAGCTCTGCAATTTTTAGAAGCAGATGAGTTCCATGGGGCTCTATGACCCTGTGCTTCTCTAAGATGATCCCAGGCCAAGTTCCATGTCTAGGCATTAAGTCCCAACTGTACTGCCTGTCCAAGGGGTGAAATTTCTAGTGGTGATGTGTGAGGTACAACTGCAGGGGCTTCTCTTGGAGGACAATTGCAGTCCCTTGGTGAGCTTTCAGGTCTGCTGAAATAAGGCCTTGATCTGTCCCCAGGCAGGTATTTGGTTACAACTGCTGGGTGGTAGGTGGTTGTGGGAAAGGAAAATTAAATCAAGGTCTATAAAAGTAGTGGTTGAAGGGGTTTGTCATCATTTCATAGGTGGAGTTGGGAGAAGAAAGAAAATACCTTCATGTAAGGGAAGCCAGCCTGGTGGATCTCAGCTGGGGATGTGGTTCTCAGTTATTATTGCCTCTTTGATAGCCCAGAAGGACTGAAAAGAATGTGTCTCCTCTGGAGAAGAGAAATATGGCAGTTTGAGGAGTTTGCACCCTGCTTTGAAAGACTCTGTGCGTGTAGTAAATGAAAGAGGCTGAAAACAGTTCCCCTCAGCAACACAAATTACTTGTGCTAATTGTCTTAGTTGCAGGTCTTGTGTTTTAGGGGAAAAAAAAAAAAAAAAAAAACCCAAAAAAAACATCCTTCCTAATGGCACCAGTGACACATGCTTCTCAATCAGCTGCAGATCAGGGAGCCAATACTTTGTGTTTGCTTCCAGAAAGGGTGTGGAGCAGAAAGCAGATGGAGCAGATTCTCCTGTGGGAATCAGGATGGTGTTTTTATCTTTTGGGTTACACTCACTCCAACAAATGCTTGTTAAAAACAAGTGCTGCCCTCGGTACAAGTGACCATGCAGCACATGTGATCTCAAGACATTGATGTGTTTCTCCAATGCATTGGATTTTCTGGTATTTTCTGGTGTTCGCTTTGAGATTAACCCCATTACAGAAGACTGCCTACAAGATACTTTTCCTATAAAAAATGTTCTAGTATCCCCAACATTCTTAGCCTTTTCCTGTAGCAATAAGTAAACTCCTTAAAGAGAGTAAGCTTTCTATGTGTACTTGTAAAGCTTACAACACTGTGATCTAGAGAAGCTACAAATAAAAAAAAAGCTTAAAGACAGCCTTAAGGACAAAGCAGTCCTTCAGACCACACCTCCAGAATACTCCTCTCCAATACATACTCCCACATATTGGGAAGATAAGGCTGCTACCCTCAGCTGGCTTCTGACTAAGTATCTGGACCTGGCTAGGGTTGCAGAAATGTGAAGAGAGAGGATCTCCCAGAAGCTTATGTTGGCCAGGAAAATGCTGGCTTGTGAAAGGGTGTGGAACGTTTCCAAATAAGATGAGCCTGAAAGGAGTTTGTGATGATCTTACTGTTTCATTATTAGTTAGAAGAGGTAAAATTTCCTTCTTCAGATGATCACATTTCATGTTTTGCATAGGACAACTTCTAAGATTTAGCACTTATGCTAATTTAATGGGTTAGCCTTACAAATTAACTGCATCAGTAATTGAAAGGCCTTTTTCAAGTTCCACAAACATGTTTTAGACCTCTTGATAAAGCCAGTAGCATGCTGGACTTTCAAAAGCAGATAGACCTCCAGAAGTATGTAAGTTATTTTTGGCACGTTGTATTCTCCACATGTTAAGGAAACATGGATTATTTTTACACAAACACAAAATGGTTCCTTAGCAAGCTCCCGTGAACATTCTTGGTCCCTGAGAAAGAAGAAGAAAAAAAATTTCTTCTAAATTATGGGGTTTTTCAGATGGATCAAGTTCATTTACATGAATTTGGACATCTGATGAATGATGGAGGGAGTGAAAGATCAAACAGAAAAACAAGGACCAGAAATCAATTTGGATGTTAATCTTTGAGTGGACTTTTTTTTTCTTTACTGTGAATTTATCATCAAATGTAGACTGTGACAATCTGCAGATACTTTTGGAAGTTCTTTTTAGTTGCTGTTAATTGAAACGTGATGTGTAGGTGTTGAGGGTATCATAGAATCATGGAATTGGCTGGGTTGGAAGGGACCTCAGAGATCATCAGGTCCAACCCTTGATCCACTACTGCTGCAGTTACCAGACCATGGCACTGAGTGCCACATCCAGTCTCTTTTTAAATATCTCCAGGGACGGAGAATCCACCACTTCCCTGGGCAGCCCATTCCAATGCTTGATCACCCTCTCGGTAAAGAAATTCTTTCTAATGTCCAACCTAAACCTCCCCCAGCACAACTTGAGACCGTGCCCTCTTGTCTTGCTGAGGGTTGCCTGGGAAAAGAGACCAACTCCCACCTGGCTACCCCCTCCTTTCAGGGAGTTGTAGAGAGTGATGAGGTCTCCCCTGAGCCTCCTCTTCTCCAGGCTGAACAGCCCCAGCTCCCTCAGCCTCTCTTCATAGGATCTGTGCTGGAGTCCCTTCACCAGCCTGGTTGCCCTCCTTTGGACCTGCTCCAGGACCTCAATCTCCTTCCTGAACTGAGGGGCCCAGAACTGGACACAGGACTCGAGGTGTGGCCTCACCAGTGCTGAGTACAGGGGCAATAAGGTACAGGGTAGAAGGATCTCTGGAGCTGAGCAGGCCTGTGTGGAAAGAATATGCCAATATCTTGCTGAAAAGCACAAGGCAGTGCAGCAGCAAGACATCTGGAGTGTCCTAAACTCTCTTGACATTGTAGCACACAAATTATGCTATACACTTATATTGGAGACTGTTTTGAAACTCCCTATTAAGGATTACAAACGCTGACTGTAGTTTCTAGGCAAAGGCAATTAGATAGCCCAGCTATGGCCTCAGCTCAGTGTTTTATGTCTCAGCTGGTATCACTCTGTTGGTATCTAATGCATTGAATTACCTCAGCCAAAATTAAGTTATGACACCACCAAAACTGAGCTCTGTTAGTAAAGCAAAAAGAAGTACAACCCCATCTCAGCATTTTTTGGATTTCCATGTAGAAAAATAATTTTCCCATACAGTGAAGAGACTTCTAGCAGAAAAGAGGTGTAAAGTACGCATAAATACTGACATTTAACATGCATTCTCATCCACAGTTGCTTCTGGTGGTAGCGTTTTTACTGGACCTACCACTGTTCAAATTCAGGAATAGCACTTGTTGCTTAGGCTTGGCCAACAAAGCCACCTACATCAAGGTTCACATTGGCACAGCTGGTGTCATAAATGCTTACAAAGGTGAATGTTATGAATTATTAATAATTATACCCATCCTCAATGCAACAGTAGTTCTTTTGCAAATACTTTATCCCAGAAAAAATAAAAAGGAAGGGGACATCTTTGTTTAATCAAAACCTCCAGCAGCTGAGTAGTCTTACAGCTATGTTGATGGCTCATGCAAAGCAGAGACAGAACTGCTGTGTTCTGTATGTTGCATCTGCACGAAATGAAAGGTTACACTGCCTTATATTTTTTTTTCCATTTATTTTTTTAACTTTGCATTTAAAATTTACCCTGTCTCCTCTGACAAGCAGCAGAAAGGAGCTTTGAATGGGGCACCAGCACAACAGTAGAGTGAGAGAACAACACAAGTATCTCTGATACAATAGATGATCCTGTTATTTCCTGTGTTTCATCTGCCTCTCCACTCCTGAGAATTTGAGCTAAATATTACCTTTTCTTTTTATTTTTAAGCAGTACAGCCAGCAAGTTAAAAATCAGCATCACAAGGTGGTTTTAAGATGGGGGTTGCTTCAGCTTTCCTGCTGAGTAACTGTTTACAGATTGCTGCTAAAAAATGTCGGAGAGGCTGAGAGCTGCTGGGCTGTTATGTGGGCTGATAGAGCACAGAACCTTCTCAGCATTCTTGAAGGGAAATTATCCAGTGCTGCAAGTTGCAATTTATAATTGGTTGCATATTAATATTAAAAAAAACAATAATAAATTAAAAAAAAAACAAAAAAAAAAAAGTAAGCAGGAGTGTTACAAGCTGAGCAGTGAGAATCTGGAAGACTCCTTGGCTAAAGCAGAGCTGTGTGCAGTGCTGTTTCTCCCCTAATTACAAACAATTTTAAATCATCTCCTCCCTTCAAAGATGGATTTTGTTCAGCGTTTGTGTTAATTTTAATCCTGCTAATGTGATACTCTCTTGGAACCTCTCCATCACGTCATACCAGCAAGACATGCTGCCTCTTTTGTCCCTGTCATTTGGGAAGCATACAGCTACTGCTGCTTGTTCCTGCAGCCCTAGGCTTGTTACTATCAATATACCTCCCTTTAAAGGAAAAGAAATCAGAACAAAACCAAACAGCAGCATTTCCCTCCCCCCTACAGAGTTCACTTTTATTTTGTAGTATTTAAGCTAATCTGTGCAAATGCTTCAGGAAAATCAGGGGTTTAAATGTGTAGTGCTGTATTGTAGTGAAAAGCTTGTTGTTTGGCATACTAATTATTTCTGAGTATTTATGAAATGTCTTGTAATAACTACCTCACCACAATGCAAAGTAAATAGTGCAAAATCAGGTGTTTTATGACTTTGACATTTTGGTATATATACATATTCCTCAGCCTCTTCGGGCCACTACTGGGAATTAGATAAGGTTTTTATCTCCTCTAAAAAGTGATGTTGAATTTCATAATCCGTAACTCTCCATACATGTAGTCCATATTATACATATTATTACAGTCTCAATGGCTTATATTACAGGTGTCAGCTGCCAGGATATAGTGTACAAAGGCTGATTTGTAGAACAGGGGGAAAGAAAATAGTAAAATCCTACAGGGCACACAGCAAAGCCCTTGGGACAAGCTTCGATTGCACACCTGGGCAATGCTGGGACACCAGAATTCACCCTAAGCTCTTTTTATTACAGGGTGGATCACAAAGCCCTCACTGAAGGAGGATTTCTGGCCAGTGCTTGTCATTAGAGGGTAACTTAGGGGTTTTTGTCAAGCCCTGAGTGAACCACCCATTGACACCAGGGTAATTGGGTGGCCTCAAATGTCTAGAAGTGACAATCTGGGAGTAAGTACAGAGAGGAAGGAGCTGCTGCTCCAAGCAGGCTTCTGAGTAGTCCCATGTGGACTCTGAGAACAATAGGGGAATGCTTACCAGAATATGTGATTTCATAAAATGTACATGAAGCCAGCCCTTTTTTTCTCCTTCGCAAGTTTGATTGGTGTTATAAAAGTTGTGCTAGGATACTGGGAGAAGATGCTATCAACAACAGTCATCCAGCATCTTTCTGGTAAGGGGCAAGTGATGATGAAGCAGCCACAAATTCAGAAAACCACAAATTGCCACTGAAAATAAGAGGAAGCCATCGCCACTGTTGGGTGATTGTGGCAGTAGGTGGCTGGCAGCAAGGCATCTCACTCCCTGATCTGGATGATAGGGTTAGCCTGTCCCTTTCTGACAGGGAGCTGGTGTTAGCAGCCTCCTGCAGACTTGGCAGTGCATCAGAGCTGCCAGCCCACTCACACAGATACACGAGTGCAGGATGGGGCCCTGAAGCTGTGGTGGATCTTACTGGGTCTTGCTTAATCTGAATTTATAATTGTTGGCAGACTCAGATGACACATCCTCTCAGTGCTTTACCTGTCAGCATAAAAAATTACAAGAGGTATCATCTACCATACATTTTGCTGAAAGTGATGAGATGATTTAGCATATTAGGCATAATTTTCTTCATTTCATAAACAGACCCGTAGTCTTCAGGCTACTGAACTGCTACTCTGGTTTAATTTTTCTGTGAGTTTTTATACTTGTTATGAGTCTCAAGGTTTTGCAATATTATCATTTTCCTAAACTAAAGCTTAATGGAAAGTTCATTTTTTGTTAGTAAAACAAATGTGAAATAATAATTGTTACCATTTCAGGTGCATTTGTTACCATTTCAGGCTACTCTGACTTCCTTTGCCTTTCGTGTTCCAAGTGCAAGAATTGTACCAACAGCGGGTACTGTGAGAGGTAGGAGGTTTTCTCTCATCTTTAAGACTTCATATTGTATATATTTTCTGACTTTTCTATAAATAAAACCAGCTATTAAGTATGCCTCTGGATATTATATCCATGGATAAATATTTGAGATACATGAGAGATGCTCAGGGAATTGATAAATCTTCAGGAGGAAAAAAGGTCCAGAGATCAATTTTCTGATTCAATAGTGAAGTCCTCATATCATATGAAATGTAATGTGATTGTCCATGGCTCTAATAAAATCTTGATTTTTCCACCAAGCTTTCATCTATAAAAATCAAATTTATCCAGCACTAGTCTGCATTTTGAAAGGGATATTTTTTTTTGGAAATAGATATGAAAGTAATCCTTTATGGTGCATTAATATAGAAGAACAATAATTTGTTTCATTTTCTTCACACAGAAACAATCAATTGGGAGATGTGCATAATAATTGTCTTTGTCCTTCATTGTCACAGGCCATTAGCTAATGAATTTAAGATGTACTTGGCTCTTGCTCCAGTAAGAAAACTACATTAGGGATCTCGTGGTCCTGTCATTATATAAAACCTTTCAGTGGGTTTTATTTTAGTCTCACCGAGGTGATGCTGCATGGACTGAGGGATGCATCATGATTTTGCGGTAAGCAATGAGGTCAACACTGCCTGATGTAGTGGGTCGAGCAAGCTAAAGTGCATCTGCAGTTATTGAAATTGCCAGATGCCAGAGTGTCTCTGGTTCCTTACAATTTAGCCAAACTTTTCAGGCTTACATTTGTGAAGGTTTCAGGCTCATCTTTTGGGTGGGAAGATTTGCCGAATCTAAGGGAAATAGTATCTCGGGATACTACAGAAAATTCGTTTGGGTGATGCTTTAAATAAGCAATAGGAGCATGAAATGTAAGTTGAGTAGTTCTACCACCTTTGCAATTTGCCCTCTCAGCGTTGTCCTTTCCTGCATCTGTGCAACAGCTAGGAAATGACACATAATACGTAGTGCTTCTTGGGTTTTGCCTGACACAACCCATGAGTTCAGATGAGTTTCTGACACTTTTGGCAGAAGAGTAGCAGGAGCCAGAGTCAAAATCCATACCACTGCCATTGTGTTTGGCACCTTATTGGTAGCAGAAAAAGGAACTGAAATTTCTAGGCATTACTTTGTATCTGAGCTTTGAGCTCATGGATGTCTTAGATTTAGAGAAGAACCGATGGTGAGTGTGTGATACCCACCTGCTGCCTGCAGAAACTCTCAGGACAGCAGTAATTCTGTGTCTGTTCAGGGATTATTGCTTCTGCACAAGATGCAACACCACAACACTCAAGGGATGGGTGTGGCAAAACAGTGGTCAAGGTCTGTTGTGTCATGTAGAGAGAGTTGGTGCCAGCCAGGCAGCCATCAGCACAGGCTGTTTCAACTCCAAAGTGAGTTGGGACTGCCTCTCCTGTTAACAAGCAACATTTGCTCCTTTACCTCTTTTATCTCAGTAACCAGAGCCTGAGGTGTCCATGGCCTGTGGACCCCCATTCAGTGTCTTCCTGGTCAGTCACATGTTTTAGTAGATAGTGCAGGAAATGTTATGAATGCTCTATCCCAAAGTTTGATGCTTCAGTGTAAAATGAGCATTTCTTGCAGCAGAATAAGTGGCTGGAAAATGTTGGCACTCTAAGACGTGCAGAAGGCAGGTGCCACGTAGCAGATTTTCTGAAGTGGCCACACTTACAGCCCTACTGACAGAGGCTAATTCACACTAAAAGTAAATTCAATATGCATGAAAGGACTCTTGTTCTTCTTCAGCAGAGAGCATAAAGAAAGACTGTCAGACAAACTAATCTCTCTCTGATAGTTCTCTTTTCAACCTCACTGAGCTGTCATTTGTCCTGTGCCTTGCCAGAATGTTTGATATATCTGTTGTTTCCCAAAAGAGACAGGTTTTGCTAGGTTAGATGATACAGGAATTTTTTGCCAGGGAAAGGGTGAGATCACAGAATCATCACAGATGGAATAGACCTCTAAGGTCACTACATCCAACTGTCAGCATCACCTCTGAATAAAATATATGTATCAATATCTGTATCACCCACTAGAGCCTGTCCTTAAGTGCCTTGTCTACATGGCCTTTAGATACTTATAGGGATAGTGACTCCACAACCTCCCTGGGAAATCTGGTCCAACACCTTACTACTCTTTCAGTAAAGAAATTCTTCCTCAAACCTAGTCTAAACCTCCTGTGGTACAAGTTCAGACCATTGCCACCACCCACCTCCCTACAACCTCCTTTCAGATAGTTGTAGAGAGCCATAGCATTTCCTCTCAGCCTCCTTTTCTGCAAACTAAACATTCCCATTTCTCTCAGCCTCTCCTCAGAGGGCTTGTTCTCCAGACACTTCACCAGCTTGGTTGTCTTGCTCTGAACTCACTCTATAAATTCAGTGTCCTTCTTGACTTGTAACTGAACACAGTGCTCAGGGTGCTCTCTCACCCACACCAAGTACAGGGGGACAATCGCTTCCCTTCTCCTGCTGGCCATGCCATTCCTATTAGAAGCCAGAATGCTGTTGGCCTTCTTGACCACCTGGACACACTGCTGGCTCATTCAGCTGGGTATCAACCAGCACCACCAGGTCCTTTTCTACTTGGCAGCTTTCCAGCCACTCCTCCCCAGGCCTGTAAGGTTTCATAGGGTTGTTGTGAACAAAGTGCAGGACTCAATGCTTGGCCTTGCTAAATGTCATTTTATTGACCTTGACCCACTGGTCCAGCCTGTCTAGATCCCTTTGCAGAGCCTTCCTACCCTCGAGCAGATCAACACTCCCACTCAACTTGGTGTTGTCTGCAAACTTACTAAGGAAGCCCTCAATCCCCTCATCTAGATCACTAATGGAGATATTCAACAGGACCAGCCCCAAAACTGAGCCCCAGGGAACACCACTGGTGGCCAGTCTCCAACTGGATTTAATTTTGTTGACTACAACTCTCTGGGCCCTGCCATGTAGCCAGTTTCTAACCCAGTGAAGAGTATACATGTCTGTGCCATGAGCTGCCAGCTTTTTGAGGGGGATGCTGTGAGAGACGCTGTCAAAGGCTTTACTGAAGTCCAGGTAGCCAATGTCCACATCCACTTGTCCACTAGGCAGGTCACCTGGTCATAGAATGAGGCCAGGTTAGTCAGGCAGGTCCTGCCTTTCCTGAATCCATGCTGTCTGGGACTGATTCCCTTGCTGTCCTGCACTTGCCATCTGAATGCACTCGATACAAACCACTCCATAATTTTTCCAGGCACTGAGGTTAGGCTGGCAAGCCTGTAGTTTCTTAGCAGAGGGAAACAAAATCTCCAGAGCTACAGGTCCACAAAGCACCAGGCCCACACCCTCCCTCCCCATGCACCACTGTGGAGAGACACCAGCACTATTTTCTGTCCCTTGGCTCCAGGAAGGGCATTAAAAGCAGTGCACACAGACTATGGTTTCACTCGGAACTGAACATTTCCTGCTATCAGTTTTTTTCTCAGACCTAATGTTCTTTAAATGACATTTTGATGTTCAACAGTAACAGTGTCTAAAAATACTGGCAAACGAGCCCCTTACCTCCAGCACAGGGTAATACTCTGGTGATGGATTTGCAGGCATCGCTTCCAGAACATTTTGGCACTCCTGAGAAATTGCGTCAATGGAGTCCAGTACCCGGTTCATTATAGCAGGGAACTTCAGGATCTTCCAGCTTTTTATTGTTGTTGTTTGTGTAGGTCCTTTGCTGAGCTCCAGAGCTCCGGTTAGAGATGCAAGGAAGAGATCTTGGTGACTGGTTAGGTTGCATATCTCTGAGTGCAGCCATGGAATAATTCCCATTTATTGCACTGGGTTGAAAGCTTATCTGCTGGGGCTTGGGGATTCTGCTTCTTCTAGAGATAAACCCATCTATGCCCCCAGATCTTTATTGCAAAACTAGTGATTCATGATAGTCCTAAGCACCACTGTCACCCAGCTGAATTTAGAAAGTAGATGAAACTAGAGATTTCCTTATTTTTTTATTGTCTCTCTACAGAGCTGTCAAAGCACACATTCCTTCTGGGTATGTGTGAAGAGTTAATAAGATTCCTGAAATGATTCAGAGAAAAAAAATCCAGATGTTTCTTCCCAAATCTATGGATATCTATGTTGAGCAATCTCCTCCTTCAGCTGGGGACTCATTGAGGAGACTGCCATAGGGATACCTGGTCAGGTGAGGCTTTATGTCCTCCACAAAGTTTTGCAGAGCAACTTAACAAAAATGACATGCTGAAGTGGGTGGGACAAACTGGAGGTGCCCAAACAACACCTCAAGCTATCAAAATGAGTCCTACATCCCATTTGTAGTGATCTCTAATATTTTTTTTCTATTGTGCTTCAACTATCCACTCCCTAAGTTATCCTGGATATCAGTATCATTGGAGAATTTGGGTTATGACCTTAGATGTTTAATGTACTTTTTTTTTCCCTTGGAAAAAGTGTTTTTGAGGTCCTCAGGACAGGCAGTGAGGCTGTACAGAGCATGAGGTAGCTGAAGAATGGTGGTCCCGCTCTGTAGCTTGGGGTGGTTGCCACTCTGTGTAAGTGAAAGCACCACATGAATTAGTCAACATTGGCATATTTTTTCCCAGTGTGGGACTGCCAACAGTATATAGTAGGCAGAGTTTTGGGCTGCAAGGGATCCAGATTTTGTTAGAAGCTTTTAATGGTTGATGGGTTTCAGCCCACAGCCCTGCCAGACCATATGAATGCTCTCTGATATTGTACCAGGACCACCTGCTGGAAGTACCTTTGCTGCATGGCATGAGGCATGTCCTGTGGAGGACATAGAAAGCAAGGTAATACAGTCACTTAAAAGTAACTTGCAACATCATTTAAATTCATGTGGGTTAGTCTGAACATATTCAAGAGCAGTCCTTAGTCTGAAATTACCTAACTTGTCAGTGATTATTTTGTTTCATTTCCAGATTAACTAGAGATACTTATATAAACTGGGGGGCTGCTGAGATTTCAACAGCTGAAGCAGGAAACTTTCCAGTCAGTTTTACAACACAATTAACTGCTTGTCCTTTCAAAATGGATTCTCTCCACACCATCTCACACCTGTCTCATAACACAACCAAAGTCTGCAAACACTTGTCCACTTGCCTGTCTTGCATATATGAATAGGTCCATGGGACTCATTTTCATTAGCTATAACTTGGCTAACTATAAATCTTCTGCAGTTGAAGGCCTACAGGCCACATATAGACATTTCTACCCTGCACTTTGACATTCTATTCATCAAGCACTGATGTCTTTTTGTATAATGTTTGGTATTCTGGTCTTACAAGCTGTTAGGTACAAATTTCTTCTTACTCTGGTAGGAGCACCAGTTTGCATAATAGATTGTCTTATCACATCTGCAAGGTAATTGCTTCTAGACAGGCTTCCAAGAAGGCATCAGATTTGATCTATGACAGTCTGTGCATTGCTAATGTCTGTACTCCAAGGAAGCAGATCTCTGTTACTGATGGACTGTGTGGATGACTGATGGTGTAGATCCAAAGTTAACAAGGCATTCTCTTGAAAGGCGACATATGATATTATATTTGGGCAAAGAGGAATTTCCTGCATAATCTTTAGAGACAGCTGTATTACGTTTTATGATTTCTCTGGCATTTATGAAGAGTTACAGAAATGCAGCTAAAAGGCTTTGAATTTTTTCCACTTCAGTATTCTGATTGCATGTCCAGCTACTGATTTTCTAGTAAGCAGGATCTCAGGAGAAAAAAAATGTATGGGATCAACAACCTTCACTCCTTGACCTTCCCCCCTTTGAACCCGCAGTTTCCTTAGATGCCTGCGTGAAGCATCTACAGCTGGTTAATCAGAGATTTGATGTATCCAGCATCATGTAGCACTGGGGTGTGTATGAGTACTGGGAAACAGATCTTCCTCTGAACCTGCTTTGTCTCATATTTTATTCCATAGCTCCTAGAAAATGTTCTTCCTGTTCCCGATCTCTGTTTGCAGATAAAGAGTTTTGCTTTCTCACTCTTGCTGCCATCTGAGATGCTTTTTCTAAATCTTAGCCATAGGTCGTTGCTCCCTGTCTTTATCTTGTCCAGAGCTGTGGCTCTTTCAATATGACAGCTGTCTGTTAGTGGTATTTTGTGTAACAAGCAATTAGGCTATGAAAAAGTATATATTAAAAAAGAAGGCCATGTTTAAAGATCAAAAGAACTGTAGAAAAGTAGGGAAAAAATGTTATTAAGACAAGAGAAAGTGAACAGTTCCAGAGAATCAAGGTCATTGTTCCTGAAGGGCATCTTAAATTAACAGCTGGATTATTTGGTAAGAAACAAGATATTTATTTTTAAAAGAGAGGGAGAAAGGCATTCTTTACCTCATTAGTGCTGAAGGATGTCCTATACAGGCATAATTACGCTTTGCAGAAAGGCTAGGGAGACCACACAGGAAGGGTATGGAAGAGCTGGAAAAGGTACAAGAGGCACTAAGCATGAAAAAGATTGAATGTTGTTATTTATGGAGAAAGTACAGGCTGATTGGGTTTTTTTCTTGCTTCTTTATTTTTTTTGAGAGAGAAATGGGGGCCACTAAGACATGTACACAATTTTCAAGGATATCAAAAGGTGAATGACAGAGGTCATTCACCGCATTGCAAACTAACAGGAGAGTTGATAATAAACTTGAAGAAAGCAGTGCTAATCCAGAGCTTCATGATACAGAATAGTGAAATGCTCTCTGTAGTGTGTGGGTCTCCATCATCAGTACCCCAACTTTTGTCTTGCCTCCACAGGCTGAACTGCATTGTGGCATCTGCATTTCAGGAATGTGACTCCTGTCCTTGACCTCGTTTGCAGATAAATACAGCATGCCCCTTATTGCTAAGTGGTTTGGGAAGAATTTCAGACAGACAAGAGAGGGGGAGATAAAGGAAAGACAGGTGAGAATGGTTTTAATCAGCTCTTTTTGAACCAGGCTGCCTGACTTTGCCCACAAGGCTTTGGGCAGAGGGGTTAAGTGGGCTAGGCAAGGCAGGGAGTTTTGCTGGCATCGAAAGGGTGGAATAATGATGATCACAGGAGAGAAAAGGGGCTGTGACATGAGATTGCCACCAGGGGACAGGCCTTTTGGGTACCCTTTCTGGCACTGAGCCTGGAGGGGAAGCATTCATTGCCTGGCTGATGACCTGGCAGGGTCTCGCCACATACCGTTGCGAGCTCCAGTCACAGCAGGAAAATGGAAGAATAAAAGAATTCATAAAAAAAAAAGAGGTGTTGGTGAGTTAACCCAGCCTGTGTCTACAGATGCCCTTTGGCAGCAGAGAGCAGCAAGCCTGCTCTCTTGGGGGCAGCCCCCGGATTCGAAGGTTTAGCAGGGTGGGTGCCTGTGCAGAGCTCAGTGCCTCGGGCTGGGGCCTGGCCCAGGCTGGGGACACTGCACAGGTAAACTGGTGCATAAGTGAGCATGAGCCTGGCCTGGCTGCCTCGGCCCAGGTCAGAGCTGGTGGTGTTTAAAAGGCATTTAGATTTGGTGCTTGGGGGCATGGTTTGAGCACTGGACTTGCTAGAATTAGGTTCATGGTTGGCAGAGTTAGGTTACGGTTTGACTTGATGATCTTGAAGGTCTTTTCCAACTGGAATGATTGTGTGTGCCCACCACAGTGCATCCTAAAATCTGTTTGTTTTGCTAGTAAGGCAAGAACAAATTGTGGTGGTTTTATGCCTCATGCCTCTTAGGAGCAGCTGGGAGTATTGCTGAAATGGTACTTTTGTTACAAGCTGTGACAGCAACAGAACTGATTCTGCAATGTGAGAATTGCCTCTTCTCAGCTGCCAGTCTCAAAATCAGGGCCTAACAGCAGAAGTAAAACAGGCTATTTCACCCTCCACCCCCCATTTGTCACCAGTGTCTAGCAGAAGGAAAACTCAAAACATTTTTCCCTCCGATACATAATGGGTGTTGGGTGTCATCAGATCATGTGAAAAGAGAGCTGAGTAAAATTTTTCCAGGAACAAACAAGAAACAAAAGAAGGGTGGAGCAACAGAAAATGTTTTCTTGCTGTGTACATTTTTATGATGTGTTATGTATACGTATTTTTTTAATTACTCCTGAGATGTGAAGAAACAAAAAGAGCAGACAAGTGTGCTGCCCTAGAACTTGCTGAGCATTGCTTCTTAGAGAAATGGATTTTAAGGCATCACACATCAGTTAATGACATGTATTGGGGATCAGGAGGATGGTACTTTACTCAGATCTACTGAAGTCAATGCAGATTCTCCACTCCCTTCATTAATGTGGGATCAAACTTTTAATGGGATCTAGAAATACAGGAATGTTTAAAATGTAGCAGGTAAGGGTAACCTCCTACACCCATTGCCTCAAAAAGCCAAATGCTCTTGCAAATTTGATGTAATCCAATTAATTGATTTCCTAGTGACATTTCTGCAGGCTCATATACAGGACAGGGAAACTGAGATTTATAACGATAGCTATTTCTAGCAAAAGGTCACTTCTTCATTGGTGAACAACTTGTCTTTAGTCATGCTGATGACAAGGCATTGCATGGTAAGGGAGAGGCTGTGTAGCTTTAAATCTTAACAGGCAATAACATAAATAGAGCATAGATCATCTTTCTACTGGGACCAATAGGTCTGCAATCTACCACCACCAAGCCAAAGCTAGGAAGCAGGAGTCAGATTCCAGAAAAAAAATAATCAGGCTTTCTGTGGAGATTAAGGGAGGGTGGATATTTCAGTGTTACCGTAGGGGGTGGGGGAAAGAGGGAGCTACAGAGCATGAGCATTTATTTTTGGATAGTGAGGGTGTCCTTGGTGGAACCAGCTGCTTATAAAGACCCAGGTCAGGTTGCTCTGGGGACTCCCTGGTCTGCACCATCAGCTTCCCAATTTCAGCAGCATCCTTCTTCATGCCATTCCAGAATGATGCTCAAATATACACAAATACACTTCCTCAGCCTTCCTTCCTCAGGAGAGGAAAGCAGCAGTTTTGACAGGAATATGGTTCAAAAAGACTATATCATACATATTATATATCTTTAAATAATGAAACAGCATCTGTTTGTTCATCACATGACTTTTTACAGCTTGCAGAAGAGAAGGTCTTTGACACTGTACATAAAATGATGCTTCATTTTTTTTCCACAATCAGGAGGATCCTTCTGGGAGTCATATGAGAGTTGTTTATTCAGCTATTGGCCTTACAAGCGAGTACTGGGCACTTTGATGTAACTATGCTTGATTTCACCATCAAGCTCATAATACTAAATTAAGTAAAAATGTGACTGTTTCTCTAGATTTTGTCTCGGATCCTGAATTGTGCTCTAGAGCTGAACTATGGTTTCTGGTGGATCACTGGTGCAAATTGGGCTTATGGTTGGCAGGACCAGGCATGGGATCTTTTCAGTACGGCAGTGCAGCCAACGCAGGGGTCCCCTGCTGATCCATCAGAGTGTTCTGACCAGTGGGAAGGGTAAGGGGCTCTTCATTCATGCCCTTGCTAATCCCTTTTTGACAGTCATTGGTTCTTTTGGGCTGTGAGCTGCCAACAGAAGTTACAAGGGCTTTTGGGTTGGTTTGGCCTAGGACTCTGTCCAGTAACCTGAGAACACTGCAGTGGCCTCTAGCTTCCAATCTGCTGCTGAAGATCTTGCCCTTGTTTCCAGAGTAATTGCTCACACCCTTTGAAATCTTCTAGTTTGCCCCTAAATGGCAAGATCTGAGGACTGCAGCTCTTAAAAACTGTAGAATAAATAGATAATCTGTAGGATAATTGCCTGTGTTACAATTCTCCCCATGCAGTGAAGGAAAAAGCAGCTTTATGGACTCGTGTAACTTGAATCCGAAAGCTATGAAGGAAATGGAAAATGTTAATAAATAATGATGTTTGAAACACAAGTCACTGAACAAACCACCAGACCTTCTGTGTTTATCCACAGGACAGAAAATGTCTATCTCAGTTTGAGGGAAATAAAACCGTTGACAAAGGTGTATCTTAGGAATTAGCCTGCATGCTGCATGGTATTCAGAAGATGAGTCTTACAGATTAACTCTTGGTGATACATACAGATGTATGTAAAGATGACTTTTGAAATAAAATCAGCAATCCAACTACTCAACGTTTCTGTGGTACAAGGAACCAAGGATCTCCTCAGGGCCACTGGAATTTTAAATCACCTTGTCTGATACACTTTACAGCTGCCAGATTTCCGGCTGGTATTTTCCAAGTCAGAATCAAGCATATGTATGCTCCAGATTGTGTGTTCTCAGTCTGATGTGTTCTGGAAATCCTGGCCTCACTTCCCAAATCCTGAGCAGGTGATCTGCACTTAAAAAAACAGTGTGTTGAAATTAACACACTCCTTTAAATGTGTTGGAATTACTCTGTGTGTGCAGACCAGCTGCAAAACTGGGACAGAAATCTTAGACAAATGTGCAAAATCTTCACACTTTAACTTAAAAAGTATTCAGGAAAAAAATATTACAGATTTTCCTGGAAATCTGTATGAGTAGTAAAGCTTCCTTTCACATTCCAGTGTAACACTCTAAGAAGGAAAATCACTGTCTCTTCCAGGACAGCTCCAAAGAGGTAATGAACGCATGCCCTCTGGCAGCTCGTATAAGTAAATCTGCCTTGAGAAAGGGCAACGGAATGAAGACCAACACATTAGAAGCAAAGGGCTGACCTTTTAAATAGTCCAAATATTCACCCTCTCCAAAGTAACTTGGTTCAGCTTAGGCCCGTGGCAGTCCACACAATCATTCTTTCTCTCCTTTCACTCCATACAACTGTATGCTGGCAGCCTCTCTGCTAAGCTGGCAGAGAGAAGCAGCTTAGGGAAAAGGAGGAAAAGAGTGGGATAAGGAGCTTCCCAGTGTGTGGATCAGGCTTGGACTCCATTTGGTTTGGCATGGGAAAGAACATAGAGGAAGACTGCAAAGCCCCAAGTTCAATTTCACAGCTCCCCTCAGACCTCTCTCTACTGAGCTTTCTTCCCTGTCAAGCTTCCACTTGATAGCTGGCTTAGTTTCCTCCTTGCCGGGCTGATATCTTGAGGAGTAGCTCCCACAGCATAGAATGATGGAATCATAGAATTGGCTGGGTTGGAAGGGACCTCAGAGATCATCAAGTCCAACCCTTGATCCACTACTGCTGCAGTTACCAGACCATGGCACTGAGTGCCACATCCAGTCTCTTTTTAAATATCTCCAGGGATGGAGAATCCACCACTTCCCTGGGCAGCCCATTCCAATGTCTGATCACCCTCTCAGTAAAGAAATTCTTTCTAATGTCCAACCTAAACCTCCCCTGGCACAACTTAAGACCGTGCCCTCTTGTCTTGCTGAGGGTTGCCTGGGAAAAGAGACCAACCTCCCCTTGGCTACACCCTCCTTTCTGGGAGTTGTAGTGATGAGGTTTCCTCTGAGCCTCCTCTTCTCCAGGCATCTCACACAACCACATTACCCTGACTCTGAAATCCACTTGCTGCGAGCAGCGCTTTGGGATCTAAGCCCTAATGCGTCTGCGTGGGTGCAAGAAGAGGCTTCAGAAGGCAAGTGGGCAGAAAGCAGCGCTACACTTCCTCATCGAACCAGAATAAAGCACCAGTTCGGTGCTGGCTAATGCTAGAACCAAGGGCTCATTACCTCTGGCGCCTGGGACACCCACACCCCACATCCCCCCCCGACGGCCGCTGCGCTGCCGGAGTAGCCTGCAGCCAGCCTGGTGATGGGAATTCCTGGACCACCTCCCACGAGGATCACACCCTCATTTCTCCCTTCTCCCCCGCGGGGACTTTTACATAAAGCAGCGCAGAACATCCAGACCCTGACGTTTGGGTGAAGTTCACGGAGTGCATCATCAAGTTAAATCATGAAAGGAACACCGCCCCAGCTGCGGTTTATTAAGTTTCATGATTCGTTCCCATCAACTTCCCACACGCACAAGGACTCCTGAGCACTTCCAGGACCTGGGATGGACGTGGGGCAGGCTTGGGGCTGGACTCACACCCCTTCAGCCCCGGGCCCCGCCGCTGCCTCTATCCCTCCCAGTGCTTTTCCCTCCGCTCCCGCCGCCTCCGCCCGCCTCCCGCGGCGGCTCCCTCTCTTTAGCCGCCCGCGCCCACCTGACAGGCTGGGCCTGGGGCTCCTGTCTCAGCTTCTCCCCCTGACCCCATCCTTCCACCGCTCTTCCCGGACCGGGATCTCCCCTGCCCGCCGGTGCCGCCCTCCCCCCCCCCTGCCCTCAGGACAGTGCCGGCGGGTCCCAGGGGCCGCTGCTCGTCGCGGCGGGGCCACACCCCTGCCCTGACAGCCCGCTCCTCTCGCCACGCCCACCACGCCGCTTTAGGAAGCGCCGCCGCCAATAGGCAGAGGCTTTCCCATTGAGGGGCGGCAGCGCCCACCAATCGCGTAGCCTCTCCTTACAAGGAACCCCGCCTCTTCGTGCTCCTCAGCCAATCAGAAAAAAGATTGGGTTGGGGGCGGGAGAAGAGGGCCTGCGAGCTCCGTCTTTCCTCACTACCTCCTTCTCTCCGTTGCGCGAGGATCGCTCCTTTGGTCCGCAGGTGATTGACAGGGATCAGCAGCCAATGGGCTGCGGAGGGAGAGCGGAGGAGCCAATGGCGCGGCGGGGGCGGGCTGCGCCGGGCAGCGGGGGCGGGGGGAGCGGCGGGCTGGGGTGAGGCGAGGCGCAGCGCCGGCAGGAGGGCGATGGTGGTGGAGTGAGGCGCGGCGGGACCCGGGCTGGCTGCCCGGCCGGCGGGGCGAGGAGAAGCGGCGTGTGCCCGGTGCTCGCCATGAAGCTGCGGGAGGACGGGGACAGCCGCAGGGCGCTGCCGCCGGCGGGGTCGCTGCAGTAATGGGCAGCGGCATCGCTGCCTCTCGCCTGCCGTGTGGTGCCAGCGTCCGCGCCCGCCCGGCGGGGACTCCCCCTGAGGAGCCGGGGGCAGGTGAGTGCCGCGCCGTGAGCCTCCCGCGCTGCCCCGTGTCTCTTCCCTTCCCACTCTCCGAGCCACTTCTTCTCCACCCTCCCTCGTCCCCCCCCCCCAAAAAAAAAAACCAAACCCAAAACCTCCAACCCCCCTCCCCACCTCCTTGCTCCTCGCCGTTGGCGTTTTAATTTTTAAACCCCAACGGCTCGTGGCCAACGGCTGCGGGAGAGTGGGGGAGGAGGCGGGGGGCGCTACCCCGGCGGGCTGAGCGCTGAGGTGACAGCGGCTGCTGTGGCGGAGCGGGGCACTCTCCGCTCCTTTGCCCTGGATCGCGGTGGGGACGGACACCTCCAGGAGGATATGACTGAACCCCAGGTTGCCTCCTTGCCAGCTTTGAATGTCATTCTACCCTGCCTCTTCGCCAGGTGCGGCCACCTTGTGCTTCCCCGTACTCCTCAATGGAGAGGCTTTTTCCTCCGCACACGGCAGAGATGCTGCTTTCCTTTGGATGGAGAAGACCCATCTGGGTTGCTCCCTGTTCAGCTCACTGATAAGCATTTCTCGGCTCAGGAGGGAGAGAGGCATTTCTATTTCAATATGATGCAGCGAGAAAGATGGGGAATCCGGGGCAGCCAGGGCTCAGGAAATGCCCGTTCATCTTTCATCCCACTCTTCACCCTAACACTCCCTTGCCGGCT
This sequence comes from Heliangelus exortis, assembly GCF_036169615.1. Lineage (NCBI taxonomy): Eukaryota > Metazoa > Chordata > Aves > Apodiformes > Trochilidae > Heliangelus > Heliangelus exortis. The sequence goes on from NC_092424.1 coordinate 34,743,586, forward strand.
TCTTGGCTGTTCTTTCACCTTGGAAGGAGAAATGGGAGCGAGAGGTGTGTGTGCGTGAGAGGAAACAACTGTTACACCTTTTGTCATCAAGACAAAGAACTTGTCTTCATCTCCCTGTCTCCCTCCCTCTGGGTGCATATTGGCAACACCTCAGCCACTTTGCATTGCTTCCCGGAGATGCTTCATAAGGATTCGGTGTGGCCCTGACCTGCCCTTTTTTGTTGTTGTTGCCAATTATGATGGTGCTGATAAAAGGACATGTTGATATGTTTCCAAACAGGCTCGTGGTTTGCATTCCTGAAATTGCTGCAACATTCTTATTTATTTATTTAATTGGGGAGGGGGGGGGGGAATGACAACAGGAAGGGTATATGTTTTTGTGGTTTACTGTAGTTGTTTGGAAGGTACTAGATCACGTGTGATTGCAGCACTGTGGTATGGAGTACTCTAACTAATGCTTTTTCCTCCCCCTCCCATCTTATTTTTCTTCCAGTCCTGCAGTCTCCACATCATCTACCGTGTGAGGAATGGTGATTCCATGAGAGAACTTCCTTTCAGTTACCTGTCTGCTCCTATTGCATGCTGCTCCTGGCCAGTGATGAGCCATTCAGCTAGACTGGGATTTACCGTGAAGAAGGAAGAGGCAGAATATGACTTGTAGACAGCCCACCAAGTTTCTTGCTCACTGTTTTTACTGTGTCTGTATATAAATCTGCTATTATCAAGCACACGCACTCTTAAACCTACATTGGTGTTCCCAGAGGACCAGTATTTCTCACCATCATGGCTTCAGTTTGGAAAAGACTGCAGCGTGTTGGAAAACATGCATCTAAGTTCCAGTTTGTGGCCTCTTACCAGGAATTGATGGTTGAGTGCACCAAAAAATGGTAAGAAATGGCTCATGCTGTGAATAAGAATGCTGCGAACGGTGGAATAAGTTGCCAGTGCTGAAATGGGAGAGATGTTGCTAGTTTTGTTTAGTATGTGTATATTGGTCTTGTCTCTCCTCACTTTCTCATGCCTGCCAGTTGCAGAAGTAGCTGCAGGAGGTGCTTGTCTTGATGAGTGCTTTGTTGCATGCTTACCTTGGACCTGTTTAGTTTGTTCTGTACTTTGATTTTATTAGCTGTCATTTTTGTTATCACATGAAGGAGGGTGCTTTTATTAGCTCGGCATCTGTGACATAATGGTGTGGTTTTGTCTGATAGTTTTGTTTAGTTGGATTTTTTCCTTTTTTAAAAATGTTTCCTAAGAGCTGTTTTCCAACTTCCAGCTCAACTCTTGGTGCTGAGTGTTACCATCTGACGCTGTTGTGAGATGACTGAGGGATGTGAGATAGTCCTAAAAGTGGTGTTTTAATCTGAGGTGGTGTCATGGTTTAATCAGGACAGGTGGATACCCATATCCGTTTTAACTGTTTTTTTACCTGAAGATGTCTTGTGTCTCCTCCTTCTGTGTTCCTTTTTATCTTTTAATGGGAAGAGGCAAGAAACAGATCCTTGGGAATTGTCTTAAGGTATTTGTTTAGACAGAGAAGAGTTTTGTGCAGGGGTGGGTCAGTTGTGTAGCTCTGGAGCTGACTGGACAGCAGCTAATGGTATGGATCTGGCGCATCTTCCTTCCTGTGCAAGATGAGCTTAAATATATCTGCTAGGGAAGACTAGAAGCAGCTTTTAAAAAGTCAGACAAAGATTCTCCATTATACAAATACTTAAGTGCTGGTTTATATGTTTGAAATATTGACATTACTGACGTAATTCTTCACATTAGTGTGAGTCTGCAGTGTCAGGGGAGAGAGAAAGTACTTTCCAGACCTCATGGACTGATTTGTTCAAATCACCTTGTAATAAACTGGAGCCTCCTTTCTAATACTTGGCTTTTATTCTTGTTGGCAAGTTTGGCACTTGCATTGGCTGCTTTCACTGATTATGAGTAATTGCCTTTACAAATTTAAATTCTGTCTCTTGGAGTTGGAAATCTCTGTCAAATATGCTGGAAGGCTGCTCACTGCTGTGTCTGAAGGGAACCCTGTTTTTTATTTTTTTATATGAGTTATCTTCTTGCCTAAAATATTTTGAAACAGTATTAAGAAAAGGAATAATTTAGCAAGTTGAACTTGCCTTCACAGAATAAAAACCAAATAAGTGCATTTTAAAAGTTGAAACAGGCTGTTGTGGTTATCTCGTGGGATCTACTGTCTAGTTTGGGCCAAAGAGTTTTCCACAGTAATTTTAGTTTATCAGATTTATTTCAGCAGTTGTGTTTATTGCTTTTTATGTTTTGTTTGCATAAACTGCCCTTTTTTTTGGCTTTCATTTTCACTTTGATTCACTCCTTGCTCGAGAATTTGCAGAATGCTTCAGCACTAAATTATGAATGCTGCAGGAGAATGTTCAGATTGGATCTTCAGCAAACTTTCACTTGATTAAAGAAAAAGTCACATACAAGAGTTCTCTTGTGAACCATCTTGTTATTTTAGAAACAATTAGCTTATTGTTTAATCATAAACTCGAGTCCCCACCTAGCAAAATGTCTGTGTGTGAAGTAGTGAAACAACCTCAGATATGCAACTAGTTTTTTATAAATAGGTTGTCTTTCTGAGCCTTGAGTTTACATTCTGGAATTCAAATCTAGGCAAGATCAATGCTTGTGTTTGTTATGAAACAACAGTGTGGTGGTGTAATGTGGATGAATTCTAGGAAAAATAACAATAGTGAAAAAACATCACTCACATAGTCATTCGATTGTAGGTTTTTCTATTCTACTTCCTCTTGTTTGGAGGTCATAAGCAAAAATATTCTTTAAGCATACAAGCTAAAATATGGTCTTTCTGCCGTAAGTGGAACTCCTATATGAAACAAAAGGGTAAATACTTCTATGTTTTGAGAACCTTCAACTAAGTCTTAACTTTGGAGAAGGTACATTTTATGCATGCTGGCACAATCACTGCTTCCTCTGTTTCTAAAGCTTGTCTTTGAGTTTGGCCCTTGGGAGAACAAAACAGAAGAAATGAACTCCATATGTTGCTCTTGCTGAAAGCACTCAATATATTAAGTGCTGTAGAATGTAGTTTTTTTGACTGAAATGGAGTAAGCAGTAAGTTATTTTAATGTACTGGCATTTTAACAATGCAGGGTTTCTGGAGGAAAAGAATGCTTCACTCATATTTTAAAATAAGTGACAATGCAGCCATAAACAAACTTGAACTGGGATGTGTCTGTGAGCAAGGATTGTGTATGACCAAGACAGGCTGCATGTCTGTCTGTGAACTGCTGACTTGTTAGATTGACAGTTGTCTAATTCTTCAGAAATTGACTTGTGCTTTAGAATAACTTTGTAACTGATCATGTGTGGTTTGCAGTGTTTGGTGTAGCTCTGGCTGGTTTTAATACTTTTTGTCTCATCTGGACTTCTATTGATTTGATTTTTAATTTTTTTAATTTTTTTTTTTTTTTTTTTTTTATAACTTAGTGTTCAAAATAGCTCACGCCCTTGTTTCTGGAGTTAGGCTGGCTGTGTGGGAAGTCAATACCAGTCTGGTCTTCCTACTTCCCTCTTTAACAGGATTATCTCCAGGTGAAGCAGCATTTGTCCAGCTCGGGCTAAAACTCGCTTTGCTTGCTTTTTCTGCTCTATAATTTCTAATGACTAAACAGACACTCTCAGAAGACTCCTTTTCATTGGTGGTGCGGTTGGGGGGGAAGCAGGTTGTGATAGAGTGTGCAGTGTTGCCACTGTTTCATTAGAAAAACCTTATTTTGGGGTAATTACCAGAACTGTCAGATCTGTGGTATTCTGGCAGCTCCTGCTCACCCAGACCTAATTATTGTGGCTGCTCAGTACCTTTGAAAAATTGAGCAGTTTGTTCATTTAGAGCCTTTCATTAAAAATAAATAAATAAATTTAGTCTTGTCCTTAATATGGATTAGTGAGTCCTGCTACTGTGAAAGCATCATGCTTTGCATTAATCATGTAAGCACTTGATTTTTTGAAAGGCGCTTGCTTGGCAGTGCTGGAGTGTGTCATCCTCCACTTACCCTTGGAATCAGCTGGGGCAGCACAAGATTTTCCACCCGGCCTCACCAGTGAACTGCAGTCGTTGCCTGGGAGGATGATATATGGTAGGAGAGAGTTAATATCCTCAGTGCAGAGCTATTGAATAACATCAGAAATCAGTCTCGTGCATTTTGCTTAGATATCTACCAGAGAGAAGTTCCATTTGTTGCTCTGTGCTGTTGGAGCAGACTGTAGCTTTGTGGGATCAGAGTGTGCCTGCCATTGCTGACAGGTGTAGTGCTGTGACTTGCACAGGAGCCCCAGTCTAGTGCTGTTTGAGATGCCTTTGGATTTACTGCCAACCCAGCTAACAGTTTCCAGACGCCCAGGTCTCCTGTTGATCCCATGTCAAGCCTGCCAGCCTGGCATGCATCTCTTGTGTACCCTGAGGCTTCTCAGCTGCTGGGTGCCTTTGTTCAGGGAACTGAGTCAAGGTTTGTCTGAGGCACAAGCTCAGCAGAAGAGCCTCACAGGAGGAAAATACTCCTTTGGACCACCTACTGCTGAACATAGGAGCTGTGCAGGATGGCTTTTATGTTTCCTTTTATGTGATGTCTCTCAAGCTAGGAAGCCAACAGGAGCTTCAGGTATTGACTGGTTTCCACAGAGAATAGCCTAACTCTTACTGAGTTGAGGTTCCCAAGTTGCTAAGGTGAAGTTCATTAGATGCTTTTATGAGCAATAAAGCTGCACACCTGAATATGGGTCCTAACTGGAAACGAGTAAGCATTGAGAGAAGTCTTTTCTATAGGATTTGCTGTTCAGCAGTTGCTTTAAAGATAAAGCTGTTGTTGGGGTTTTTATTTTGTGATGTTTGTAATACCTGCCATCTCCTATATGTACTGCTTTGCTTTTAAATACTGCTCAAGAAGAGAGCAGTTCATGATGTTCTAAAATGGTCAAACTTTTCTTGTATGTTGCCTTAGCTGAAGACAGGCTTCATCTCCATGAGGCAGGTCACCTAATCTTATGTCAATTAGGTATGGTCTGAAATAGGTTCTGTATTTTCAAATATGCACATTTCTCTTTTGGCAATGAAGTAATACTTAATATTTTTTTCCAAAAGCCTTTAGCCATCTGTTTTTCTCTTACATTGTAGTTTCATAACTGGATGCTGGAGGAATTTTAAGATTTGGCACACACTGTGCATGGGAGAGAAGCGAGCTTTTTGAGTTTCCATGGCTCACACCAGTTGCTTCCCTTCTGGTTGCTGCTTTCCAGCAAAGTCTTTTTACTGCTAAAGGCCACTGAAAGAGCTGGAGTTAACTGGTTCCTGTAGAAATCCTTAGGGGTTGCCTGTGCAGGCTGTCAAATTGCTTAGTTCACTTCCTTGATTTGCATGATTGTTACGAGGGGATTTTGTGAGCACCTAAGTGGTTTTAATTATTAAGGATGCTTGCTTTGAAACATGTGACAAAAAGAGAGAAAGCTACAGGTGAATTCTGGATCTCTGAGTTAAATTTGCCATGAACTGAGCTTTTTGCTCTTCTCAGCTTTTCATTGGACTTGGATTTGCACATTAACCAAGCAGGTATACCACAACAAGTCCAGCTTGTGCAAGGAAAGCCTCTTGCAGTTTCTTCTGGTTTTTCAGCTTTCTTTTCTCTTTCTCGGTTAAATTATATTCTGGCCTCACACTCTCCATTGAGATCTCTGATTTCACACCAAATAATCCCCATCTGCAATACAGTTCAGCATTTTATTCTCCATTCATTTCCAGCTTTGGCTGAGTAATTTTTGAAGACTTAAATTGTATATAAAGTTATTTTTCCAAATTGTCACCACCAGCTGCCTTACAGGTCAGTCTTGTCCCTTCCTGCAGACATTAAAACTCTTACTGTCCATGTGCAAAAGCAGTTTTACACTGCCACTTTGCATGTCTTTCCTCTTTGTATCCAAAAGTGAAGCCTTAATTTCAGAAACTGTAGATCTGTCCCTTTGGGCTCTCTGCCTGACTTCTGTCAGGAGGTTGTCTACCAATCCTGACTCCTGAACACCAGCTGCTTTCATTCCCTACCTTATACCAAGCTAGCCTCCTGGTGCCTTTTTATAGCTGTCTGTCTGTTCTGTGGACCACAAGTTAGGGATTTCTCATCAAAACTGTTTGTTGCATGTTGTGCAATCAAGAGGTATGGGTTCAGCAAAAGTACAGGTATCTGTGAAGTCTTTGTTGCTGCTGACGTTTTCAGATTGTCAGTGCTTCAGTTACACCCATTTGCTTTTTGCAGCAACTCTTGGATTAGTTTAAGTTCTGTTTCTCATTCTTAAAAGACCTCATTGGTAGAAGCAGGTGTGAAGTTTGTTATCTGTAAGGTAGAAAGATTTGGGTTTGTCATAAATAATTGTCCTGAATTTTATTTGTCTTTGAGAGAGACAGTTTTTTCCAGCAATTCCTTGTCATAGTTTTCAGTTCTAGCAGTAAAGGAATAGTTTTCTTAAAGCAGAAAAGTTAAGGTTGTATCCAAGCTGGAGACAAATTCATTTTAATGGTCTGTTATTCACTCATTTAAAGGGGTGAGGATGTTTCCTTAAAGTGCACTAACTTCTGTTCTAACAGAAGCATGAATTTTTTGAGGAGAAACTGTATGTGTAACTTCCTCACAGAGCCTTACAAATAAATAAAACCTGGCTCTATTCCTGAATGCACTGTGTTGGACGCATGCAGTAAAGTATGTGTACTCTTCTTTTGAACCCAGTGGACTTGAGCTGCAATAATTTTTTTTTTTCAGTATTGGATCCCTGTGAATACTCTTTTCATCTCTTTGTGTTATGAAGTGAAATAAAATGAAATATTACAACATTGTGTAGGCCTCATCTGAGCTGAGGCTTCAGCCTCTCAGACTGCTCAGGCTGTATAGTGCCAGTCTGCTGCTTCAATTAGTTTTTAATTGGTTGGGGAGAGCTGAAGTCCCTTTCACAGCTTAGTGTGAGTAAGGAGAGGAGGAGGCCGGTAAGGTTGACTAAATCTGAGGGAAACTCTTCTTCTAAAACAAACCCTTCAGTTACCGTAATAAATGCATTCTGCTTGGGTGGCTTTCTGAGAATAGGAGGGAGGGAGGGTTGTTTGTTTACTTCTAAAAGCTTTCCTAGTTTACTCTGAAGGAAGTGTGTGAAGTGTGTGTTTGTTTCTCTTGCCCCTCTCTCTCCTTTTACTTTTTTGGGTCTGGCAGGCTGTTTGCTACCTTGCTGAGGGACACTCCCCAGCTGCCCGCTGCACCAAGTCTGTTCTGTATGTCCTGGAGTGGACTCTGAAACACAGGAACTATGCAGCTGAACTTTTGTTCCTTATTTTAAGACATGCACACAGCAATAGGGTAAATAAAGCTGTCCTTGTTTCCTTCCTCTTGTTGTCTTCATTTGAAAAATACCTTTTGCAGCATGCAGCTTATGTAAGTGCATCAGAGCTGCTCAGCTGGGAAGCTGTATGTTTTGGCACTTGAGGTATGGGGTAGTTGTGGCTTTTGGCACCTGGAAAGGCGTTTCAGAGACTTGGGTACTGTGGGTTAAGCATGAGCTAAAATTAGCAGAAACATAACTAACATTGCTGTTGTTTAAGGCTCTGACTCATGAGGCTTGCTGGATTCAGGACTGGGGCTGAGATGTCACTGTCCCTTGGTAGTGGTAGTCTGTCTCTGCTTTCCTCTACCCTGGAGCAGAGGTGGGATGACAGTAATGCTGCCTGATGTGCTGGTGTTAACTGCCGTCAGCTTCAGTTCAGATTTGTAGGGCGAGCATGAACTGCAGCGTTTGAGGAGCATATACACCTCCCTTATGGTGCTCTGATGTAGGAGGAAAACCTGCCTGAGGGGTGAGATGAGCCCCAGCTGCAGGCAAGAGCATCTCGAAGTGCTTCAGCTAAATCACTCGGATCCTGAGTCAGTGCCCTGTGCTGTCACTGTAGGGCTTCCAAGTGCACAAGCCTTTGAGATGAATCAGAAGTGCAGGCCCTTCTGAACTGTTGTTTCCAGCCGCTTGCAAACTTGTAAAGATGAGCAGTGCAGAAGTAATTCTCATTTGCTTGTTGAGGTTCTCTTTGTAATGGAGAGTCATTATTTGGAGTTCTTTTTTATTTCTATTTTATTATTTAAGGGGACTTGCTTGAGGATTACTCCCAAGTTATGGCCAGGCTGTGCAGCTGCTTAACTGTCTGCAGCTGCTGAACTGTGATCTCTGTGGCTCTGTGTATTTATTTTAGCTCAAACTAGTTTCAGGTTTTATTTCATGTGCATACTCTGTCTCCTTCACTTGCTCTGTGGGCTTTCTTTTGCCTGAGCTGCTGTATCAGACCCTAACAGCACATTAGCAGATTCGGTCTGTCTTTTTTCTAATAGATCTGTTTTGAAAAATGACTTTGATTCTGACTAAACATCACAAGGGTAAAACAATTTCTGGTTCCAGGAGCAATGGAATGAAAACAACAGGGGGCATTTTAAGACACTGTTAAATCAGTTTTGACTCCCACATTACCATGGCCCACATTACTACTGGTCTTCTCCTTGGTGCCATCTTCACAAACACCTGTAATTACTAGGCACCCTCCATGTTAACCCTTCTTTTTTATCCAAGAAAGTACTATTTGGTGTGCAGTACATATTTGGTGTAAAGTACATCCTGGTGTCTGATGGGTCAGAGTCGTCTGGGGCTGCCAGATGCGGGCAGTGATTGTTGAGGTGGCAGCTGTATGTTTTGATAGGTGTAGAGCTTTTCTGGGAGCATTTATTAATCTCCACCTGCAGGGACAAGCCCCATCACCTTTCTTGTAGACCAAGCAGACCAAAGACATTCCCTAAGTAAGCTTTGGGCTTTCCATTAGATATGTGGGCTGCCTGATGCCCTAAGATGATCACGGACTCATCACAGTATGTTAGGGGTTAGAAGGGACCTCTGGAAATTATCTAGTCCAACCCTCCTGCCAGAGCAGGTTCACCAGGAGTAGATTGCACAGGATGGTGTCCAGGTGGGTTTTGAATGTGTCCAGAGATGGAGACTCCACCACCTCCCTGGGCAGCCTGTTCTAATGCTCTGTTGCTCTTACATTTAAGAAGTTCTTCCTTGTGTTATGGTTGAATCTCCTGTGTTCTAGTTTGTGACCATGAGCGCTGTCTGGAACTTCCTTTAGGGCTAAAACAAATGCATTGTTGCTTGTGCTTGTAACACAGTGTCATAAGCTGACTTTCCCCTCCCAGCTGTGCTTGGGAAGAGTATTTGCATAGCCAGTACTGTTAATATCAAAAGCTGTATTAGATGAAGTAATTGGAGAATCTGGACCACTGAATGCAGTTGGCAGCACATTGTATGCTGCCACTCAGCATGCACAGTGAACTTCCTTTACTTTCAGTGGCTGCTCATTAAGTAAACTCTGAATCCCCTTGTTTACAGCAGTACGTAGGAAGAGATTTAAAAGAACAGAAAAGAGCTGTCAAAACATCTTAATTCTTTTTTCCAGCAAAGATCTAACTCAGCAGCCTGTAAATTTCCAAACCAACCTGTTGCTGATTTATTTGTGGTTTATTAGAAAAGGACTTAACCTTGACAGCTCCTGGTAACACCTGACATGATTATAGCTCTGCCCATGTTAGCAGGTGGGTGACTCTCTTCGGCTGTTCCTAACTGCTTGGCTGTGTTTTTTCTTGTGGTTGTACCTACTGTCTCTTGAAAAAACAATTTAGTGTTTTTTCTCTTCCTGTAGGTAACCCAAGCAGTAGCTCTATACAGTTATTGAAAATGTTCACGGGAACAAGATTTTTTTACTCTTTTTTCTTTTTAAGTGCAGGTCTTAACTGTGTAGAGTACTTGAAGTAAGAGTCTCAAATTGAATGAATATTCATAAAACTCCCCCTTGCATTTCTTTCTCTTTGATATGTAAGAAAATTTAAGAATGGGGAAGTCCTGACCACTTTGTCTTGTACCACAAAAAACCAAAATAATCTATTAATGTTACTTGGTTTTGGCATACTTGGGATGTTTTCTGTTTACTGGTAGAACTTTTTAAAAGATCCATTTTTAAGAATACCAATGGTGATGATGTTTTTACTCTCTTTATTGGGAATTATAAAAGAGAATTTGGGCTTGTAGGCTTTGGTTTTAGTTTTTCATTTTCTTGCTAAAATAATTTCCTTTCCTTCCTTTAGATGAGTACTCTAAGCTCCTATGTCTGCATACCTTTTCAGAATACCAAGGCACAGACTATCTTAGAACAGTAATTACTTTCTTTCCCATGGATTTTTTATTTCATAAAGTAAATAGAATTTAAAAAATTTTTTTTAATTTTATTTTTCTTTTTTATTCTGAACTGAAAGTTGAGCAAGAATGATCTTAACACCCTCAATTCTCATATTGGCTGATGTGGGATTTTTTGACAAGAGGATTGACAAAGTGTGTGGTGACCCATAGTGCTACCACTGTAAATGTGTAGTGCTTGAGACATGATGCCTCCTTTAATCCATGGGGGTAAGACTGTCTAGTAGAGGAGGGAACAGAAAGATAACTCTTCTTTCCTGCTCCCCATGTTTCTCTTCCCTCATTTCTGGGATAAATGCTGAAATCTAGCAACTGCACACACAGGAGAGTGCCAAGAGTATGGTAATACAGACAGCCTGGTAAAGGATGGTGCCAGGGGACTGTTACTGACATGTCATCAGCTACCTGTGGGAGACAAGTCTGCCACACAGCACTGCTGTTCCTTCTCTGGAGAGTGGGGACAGCCCATTTCTAGGGGCACACTGCACTGCTGTGGATGGTAGGGCTGTGCTGTCAGTGATTATGACAGGTTAGCTTGCTGTCGTGTAGTTCTTGAACCTTGGGCTTCTCCCTTATTTTTAGCTTTGCTTCATGGGGAAAAAGCTCTGGTGTGATGTTAAAAATGTGTCTGAATTTTCTGTCTGGCCAGCAAATTCAGCATTGTGTTGGCAAATTACAGTGGACAATTTCAACTAAAGGTTATGGGCATGGAAACCTGTAGCTTTTATTTCCATGGGTTTTGTTACAAAAGGCCTCTGGATAAAAGAGAGGAGTCTTGGTCAGACCCTGTGGCTGCAGGTAAAAAGCCAGTAACTTTGCCTTTAATTAGACACTGGAGAATCTGCAAGGACAAAAGCTGCTGGCAGCCTGACCTCTTTCCGTCTGCCTGGAACTATGGGTTTGTTTCACTTTGTGCTTCCACATGGCCCTTTATGTGAGTGTATTTTTGGAGCAGGGAGCTGCAAGATACATTTCTGTGTTTCTCTGCTCCCCATCTGTTAGTGTAGCTGCCTCAGGAGAGGCTGTACCACAAGGGAAGATGGCAGTTCCCTCTTCAATTTATGGGTTACCCAGTTCTGGTGCTTGGTGTTTGTCTTGCCCATCATCAGTAAGTTCAGTACTGCTGATAGTTACACTAATGTTGATATAATAGCACTGCAGGTAACAGTGCAGACCCTTCTCTCCCTTCTTACTGCTCTACCAAGAAAGAGAAACATGGAAAATTTCGCCTATAGATTCAGTCTTTTGTCTGTGGACTATACATACAGTGCACAAAGCCTGTTTCCCCCTGGAGAAAAAAATGCTGACTTTGGTAACAGAATAAATTTGTCTGAAATAGATTTTAGGGAAGCAGAGCATGTACTGTAAAGGGGGAAAATAATACTACTTTTTTTAGCAACCATTGTTAAATGGAGGGTGCTTCCTTGATTTGCAATTAATGATAAAGTCAACAAACTAATTTAAGAAAAGAAAATAATCTTGAGTTATTCTTCATTATAGGAAGCCTTCTATTTCCCCCACTTTGTTAATGTCCAGCTCACTGTGAAATGTCAGTGTCTCTTATGGTTGACAAAACCTCACTAAAGACCAGAGAAGCAGAATCCTGCTGCCTCTTCAGACTCAGTGAGTTTTCTGCCCTCCCTTCTGTGCTGTGTCATAGGTGTGTTATAGGTCAAAGGAGACTTGGTTTGGGTTGCCTCAGGTCTTTTAGAGAGTTTTCGTTTCTTCTCTGCTGCTCAAGGAAGCCTCTAAAAATGATTGATCTTGCAGCTTCTTAAATGGATTATTTGCCTGTTGCATTTCAGTGGACCAGCTGTGAGGTGAGGTGAGCTGGGATGACAGGGAAGCAGGAGAATTGAGGAGCAGAGTATGAGGCTTTATTCTCCGGTTGTCTTCTGGTCTGCCCAGTACAAGGCAGATCCTGCTAGGTTTGGAGATACAAAAATGATGACCTAGATATGAGCAAGTCATGTGCGAAGCAAAAATAATTATTTCAGGGAACAGCCTTGGAGCCTTCCTGTATTTCTGCTGACATCATCTCTTTGGTTAGCATGTGCTTTATTGTTGGGGGTCTTAACTTCTTCTTATACTGAACATCCCTGCAGCAAAAGAGATGTTAAATGTAGTAGGGAGACATTTCTGGAAGCTGGTAACGTGTGACAGAGAAGTTTGTCACCTATGCATAGCGTGTACAGTACAAACACATACTTTAAGTTGCAGTGTGTATATATGAACATAAATGTGAAGTGAATGTGTACATTAAATCAATCTGTGTTGCTGAATCTTCTTAAGCAGAGGCAATCCCTGGATCTTGATGGTAAATGGCAGAAGAGGTGACTGTCACTAGTAAGGGACAAATTTTGTCCACCTGTGGTTACTCTGGGAGGCTCCCAGGTGTGCTGTGGGGCACACAAGCTGAGCAGGGCCAGAGGTCTCATTTTCTTTACAACCTCAAGCCATCTCACTGGTAAGGCTGTGTAGTTTTGAAATAACGAAGTTATTTCATGTTACTGAAATAATCATAGAATCATAGAACTGGCTGGGTTGGAAGGGACCTCAGAGATCATCAAGTCCAACCCATGATCCACTACCACTGCAGTTACCAGACCATGGCACTGAGTGCCACATCCAGTCTCTTTTTAAATATCTCCAGGGATGGAGAATCCACCACTTCCCTGGGCAGCCCATTCCAATGCTTGATCACCCTCTCAGTAAAGAAATTCTTTCTAATGTCCAACCTAAACCTCCCCCGGCACAACTTAAGACCGTGCCCTCTTGTCTTGCTGAGAGTTGCCTGGGAAAAGAGACCAACCCCCACCTGGCTACACCCTCCTTTCAGGGAGTTGTAGAGAGTGATGAGGTCTCCTCTGAGCCTCCTCTTCTCCAGGCTGAACAGCCCCAGTTCCCTCAGCCCTTCCTCACAGGACTTGTGCTGGATCCCTTCACAGACTCCTTGCTCTTCTCTGGACCTCCTCCAGCACCTCAGTCTCCTTCCTAAACTGAGGGGCCCAGAACTGGACACAGTACTCGAGGTGTGGCCTCACCAGTGCTGAGTACAGGGGCAGAATCACTTCCTTGGACCTGCTGGCCACGCTGTTCCTGATACAGGCCAGGATGCCATTGGCCTTCTTGGCTACCTGGGCACACTGCTGGCTCATGTTCAGCTTCCTGTCAATCCAAACTCCAGTGTCCCTGTCTTTAACACTGTAGCCTTTATTTTATAGAATACAATTCCTTTTGGATATAATGAGATTTTTGTGTTTTATTTAGACAGATGTTTGCTGACCTAGGCCTTGTATAGTTCGTATGACAAAATGTGCCCACTTTAAAAAGAGGAACTTTGTCACATTGAGCATTCAGACTTGCTTTTGCTGAGCAAGCAGTATGCACATGTGTGCACTTGGACCTCATCTGTATGCAGCAGCTCCAGTGTTTCACTGTGCCTTTGCAATCCATGTCATGCAGCACCTATTCTTTCCTGAGAGAGAGGAGACAGCAGTACTGAAGTACATTATTGAGAGACATTTTAATGGAGTAGCTGCAGAGCCAGTTTAAGCACTTCTGTAACAAAACAAAGTGCATTAATATTTCTGGTTGTACCAGAACAACTATTCCAGTTTGGATTTGTTTCTCTAATTGAAGTAGTTTTGTTGTCACAAAAACTGTCCCGAGCAAGCCTTGATGACTGAGAATATTGCTGTGCCACTCTCTGAGTAACTGTGATAGTAACAGTCATACTGTTGATGAAGAAATCTAAATTTAAAGTGTTTCAGGGATTTTTTTTGGTGAAGAAGGAAAACAAGCTGCATTATTTAAATACTTGTGTAAATATTTCAACACTGGTAGAAAAAGTCTGGCTGTTAATATCATACGATGTTAAAAATAATTGAGTGCATTTGAAAGTGGTTCCTTTATAATATTTTGTATCCAAAGGAATGTGTATAGCTTTCTAAATAAAAATGCAGTATGTGTCTGGCCTTTCTTAGTGTAATTTTATTGAGTACAAATTGATGTCATGATCTCTTCAACCTCTGATGTGTCTTTATGTTGTCATCATGTTTTATTTTCTTCACTGGATCTGTATAAGTGGTTATCCATATTGTGGCACGTGCCAGTTCCTGTGTGGCTGATGTGAAAAGTGTAGAGATAATGCAGCAGGCACAAAAGGAGTACTTCAGTGCTCTTACTGTTTGGTGCACTTATGCATGGTTACAGGAGAATAAGAGCTTATTTACAGTTTGGGCTTTTTTAGCTTATTATTGTGTCAAAGCATGATTTCTCTCATAATGTGAACCTGTGAAGCTGGTTCTGTACACATGTGGCTGTGGGAGTTTAATTTTTTTCTATCCCGAGGCAAGTTTCCGATCACAGCAAAGAAATCACAGTGTTTTGTCTCTTGCTACCCAAGTGTAGCCAGAAGCTTCAGAATATTTTTTTTAACTTCTACTGAAAGTAGAAGAATTTGTGAGGCTATGTGCTTTACTAAAAGTAGTAGAGAAATTTATTTTTGTTTCTTACACAAATAATTCTGTGTCAGTCAATTTAGCACCTTCATTGATTCAGAACAGACTCAATAAATTCTCTGCAGTTTTTTCTATGTAGATGTTTCTGATCTGGGGGCAGAAATAAGTTCCTCTATGCTTCTCATTCTATTAGAGAGTGTGGTCTAGTGGTAGAAACAACAGAAGTCAGAAAATCCTGATTCCACCTTGGGTTTCTTTTCAACTTCCCTTGTGACTGTATAGGCAAGTTATCTTTTCTATCACTCCATAATTTGTGTGCACAAATCATCTTCTGTCAACTGTCCTACAGTTTTTCATCCACAATTACTTATAAGTAGGTTTTATTTCTCCTGTTAAGAACCAGAAGGCCTGAACCAGCTTTCTCGTTCAGTGGTACTAGTGTAAAACAACCAAAAAGACACTTTGCTGTGCAGGAATAAATACCAAATGCTGACAATTTCTCTGCACAAAAATTTCTGCAGCCCCACAGCCCCATTATTAATGCAGTCTTACAAAACTGCTGTGTGATGGTGAAAAATGATCCTCGTTTTATATCTCTGAAACTGAAATACAACGAAACTGCAGGGAAATCCTCTCTGCACTGATAGGAATTGTATGAGTGCAGATCTATGGTAGCAAGACACTTTGTAGGTGAGGGGAAAACTGCAACTGTTATTACCCTACGAACTGGGTGGGGAAGAGGGAGGAAGTATTTTTTTAAATATGTCATATTAATAATGAGATTTGGTTTGGTTGTATGTGGTTGGAGTGGAAAATGTTGCAGAACATGGTATTGAGGTGGAGTAGGACCCGGGAAGCAGAGTGCCTGTGGAAAATGGGAAGGGTATATCTGGATGGGAAGAGTATGCATGATCACTGATCTTCAGTTGCTGATGCAGGAGCTTAAGCAAGCTTTTTGTTGTGGGGAGGGGTTTGTGTTTGTTTTCTGTTTATTTTCCTTTGAGTGATGTGTAAGAGTGTGTGTACAGGGTAAATGTCAGATTGAGGGGAAGGGAGTAATTTGTACTAGGCTCCAAGTACATCCTTTCTGGATTGACACTTCTAAAATATTTTATCTGATAGTGGCAATATTAGAAAATAACCATAAGGACCAAGCTCCTCTTCAGTAGAGGTGATGGACAGCTTAAGCATTTAATTGCACTTGAAAGGCTATGTGTTGGTCACTCCGGGGGACCTATGCTGTTTGGGTCAGATTGTAAATGGTTCTGATAGTGCCTGAGAGTTCAAACCAAAGTGCTTTAGAAGAGGTGTTTATATAAAAACTATAGCACTAAATGAAGGGATAGAACTTGTAAAGCTCTGTGAGGACTTTGAGGAGTAAAGCTGGTAGGATGGAGCTCAGTTACAGCTCCTAACAAAGCCGTGGCTGCACAGCAGAATATGGGCTTATCATGACTGCAATATAATCAGTGTTGCTAGAATATTCTGCTTAATCTTGTTGACTTCAATATATACATACTCTGTCTGGATTAGAGTTGCTGATCCTTTTTTTTTTCTCCTATATTGCTGCAGAATTTATTCTGTGTTGTATTTTCTGCTTGGACTTGAGGTGATAACTTTTTATTTCCACAAAGTCATTCCCAAAATCTAACGCTTGTGAAAGACAGAATGTGAGTACTGGGGGAGGGGAAGTTACATTTTATTTCCTACCCTTAAAAAATGCCGAGAATTCTGTTCAGGATGTTTGTTGCTATTATTTTACTTGTCTGTTGCTCCAGCATATCTGTCCTGTGACTTACCAGTGTAAGAAGAGATAGGGTAGCACATGAGCCATTTGAAATATTTATGAGCCTGAACTGCAATAACTTCTTTGAGTTTGGTCAGACAGACACAAGGTTCTTATCCTCCGGAGAAAAGCAAATCTCTATCGCTTATTTCAGAAGTGCCATTTTGGTTTGTGGCTGGTTCTTGAAGGCCAGGATTGTGCAGAAATCAAACGCTTCAAAGCCAGAAAACATAGGTACCTGTTCTGTCTCTGGTGCTGTTATTTATATGATCAAGTTGGCCATGTGTGATCTTTACCTTATAGATATTTTGACTTTGATTGTTTGAACTTGGTTCTCTCCCTTTGGGTGTTCCAGTTGTAAGGTCCTTCGTGTGCACATGATCCCTATCCATGTCTTGAGAAGAAAGACAAGGAAGGGGGAGCATAGCTGAGCAGAAGAGGGAGCCTGCATCTGTCTCCAAATCCTGGTGACATTTGGCTGTGGAGGGGTCTGTTTATATTGGTAAAGCTGGAAATATCCAAAGAGAGAGCCTGTCTACTCCTTGCCCCTCCTCTGGCCATAATTCCTGCTCTGCCACCCTCTGCCAAGAGACATTTTTCATTTGGGGGATGGTGGGGGACTGTCAGACCCTCGGAATTAAGGGCTGCACACATTGGTCTGCTTATTTTGGTTTGCCCCAGGGAAAGCTGGTGGTGTGAACCTGCATGTACTGCTGGGGACAGGCCATGTGCATCAAATGTGGCTTGGACACTCTGGATTTACTGCATTTTGTCAGGGTGTGACAGCTCAGAGGCTGGATGCTGTGGAGGCAGAGCACTTGTAGGAGCTGCTGTACTACCTGTGCATGGGTGGAAGCACATCAGGTTTTGGCATCTGTCTCAGGGGATCCCACTCTGCCTCTTTTGGCAAATTTAAGGGTTTCTTTGCATTGTTCCAGTGACATGAGGTGACATTACAGAAACTAAAGGTCTGGCTTTATACTTTGACTTCATAATTTTTTCCAAAGTACTTATTTTCATTGGCTTTGAAATTTTGGGCTTTCAGTGACCCAAAGCATCTTTGAACATTAACTGCATTGAAATGAATGATTAGATTCACACCTCATTTGGTACTATATTGCTTGTCTGGCTGCAGAACAAACAAAACCAGACCCTGTATGTTTTAAAACTGAGTGCTAGCTTTTCAGCCACTGCAGTGAGAAATAAGAGCCGTGTCTTGCCTGCAATGGGAGAGGTTAAAGGCTTTAGTCTGCTCGGTTGCCTGCCAGCTTTTGTCCAGGTCAGGTCCAACAGTGCTGAGGACAGAAGTCACACTTTCTCTGGCAGATGGTGGAGGGGAAGAAAAACCACAGAGAAGGCATCAGTACCGTGTGGTAACAACGTGTTAAATTGGAAGAGCTAGATGTGCCAACACTCATCTATCTGTAGAAACCCAAGAGACAAGGTTAAATTAACAGATCAAGCTGAGATAAGTGTTTTGTGTAAGGTCTTGTCTATGCTCAGAAACTGGAAAAGTTAAAGAGAGCTGACTTAAAGCATGAAGTGCATAAATAAAGCCATGCTGAACTCTCCTATGAATACACTCATTCAGATTTTCTCTTGACTGCAGTAGCCCCATGATCTTAATTTTCCTGAGCATTCCTCTGGGGGTCTGCCCGTTGTTCTGAAGTGCTCATACTGCCAGAGTATGGGGGCTTGCACACGTGTGTGCGGTGCCAGCCCTGTGAGGGCTGATGTTCCAGCTGAATAAGCAAACAGGTTAAAATTTTGCAGGCTTTAACTTCTGAGCCTTGTTTGTTTTAAAGATGAAAAAGTACATTTTATATCAAATATGCTGAAATATGTGGAAAATCTTATTTTGCAGCATCCAAGGAGTTTATGTGCCCACGCATCTCTATTGTCCATGTTGATGACTCTGCACATAACTGGCTTTCCCCCTCAGTGCTCTGTGAACTCTGTGCAGCTAAAATTGGTTCCCATCCACTTGATGGTTAGTTTACAGAGTGGGTTTTATTCATCAGCCTTCTTTTGCCCTAAGTAGGCAAATGTATTAAAGCTCTGATTTGAAATTGAATTATTTAAAATAAGTTCTTTTCATTTCAGTTATTGTAATACCTATCCAAAAGCTTGAAATTAAAATTTTTCTTTGTTTATCCCCAGTTAGTGCCAGATCTTTCAGCACATAATCTGGTAGGAGTTTTTTGCCTTTCACTGTTCTTGGCACAACCAGGTGTTACAGTAAGTTTGAGAGGCTTTGACTTCTACTTTGAGTGTATAGCCCTCAGCACTTTGTAAGATTAAGAGGGTATTTTGCTCCAGGAACCAATCTATACTTCCTTTTTGTTCACCTTTCTGCTTCCAAGGAGAACTGCTTTTCACACCAGACACGTTTGTGTTTACAGATTAAAAAAATTTAAATTAGAGTAAAATTAAAATCTTGGGTGAGACAAAATTACTTAATCTTTTAAGCTGTGTGCTCTATGGGATAGAGTGGCTCTGTTTCTTTATCCCTTTGCCTCATTTAATGGTAGAAGACTGGAATCCAGCCTGCAAGACATCAAATCCACTTAATAAAAAACCTGGGCAGCATCCAGGAGTCTCTTCTATGGCTGCAGATGTTACTTTACAACTGGCCCATACTAAGAACTGTGAGCTTACTAAAGTAGCCATCAGGCTAAAATACAGGCATTTCACTGTAGGAAGAGGGAGGGTATGTTTTCTGTCTGTTTTAAATTGATATAAAATACTGTGACAGCACAGGTAGAAGGGAGAGGACAGCACAGTAACCAATGCAGTGACCAGGTTGGATCTCCAGTTACAAACTTGGTGTGTAGAGGTGTGACAATAGCCCTTCACTTAAGACTCTGAAGCAGTTGGTAATGGAAGTATCTGTATATTTTTGCATCAGGCACCTAAGCAAGGAAAGGGCAGTGTTAATGTTTAACAGTTTATATCAAAACATTTTGGAGGACCTGTTGTACCTTGAGAAGTGTCCTCCTTCTGACTGTTAGTAAAGAGCCATAAGCTTTTCAAAGGAGAGCAGGCACAGCTCAGACACAGCTTGGTGTTCTGAAAAAAAAAATGTGAAGGACCACTACTCTTCTTCTGTAGGGACACTGAACCAAAAGGCTGACCTGGCTCTGAGGTAGGAGTGTGTAGGAGTGTGATTTCAGTGACAGCTAGGTTACACTGTAACAGCAAAATAATTATAAGAAGATTATTTTAAAAAATAACTGCAAAAAACCCCAAAAACCCAAACAAAAAAAAAAAACCCCGGCTGGAAGATGTAATTCTTTTGGTGATTTTTCAACATCAGCATGAATTCAGCTATACTGTAGGTTCTGTTTGTTCACTTTTTAAGTAGAAACCTACTCTTTAAGACAGTAATATTAAATATGTTGTTCATTTCCAGCTTAGCTGATCTTGAAAGAATTAATTACAATCTAGTTCAAATTGCTGTTGGGCATCTTGCAAACAGCAGTTACCGACAAAATCTGTTTAGGTTCTTAGATACTGGTAGTTTTAGGGGTTTTTAAACCTTGAAATATTCTATCAACTCTATCTCCAAATTAGGAAGTTTGGTATTTTCAAAATGCTTTTGAATTCTTAAAAGCTGTAAGATTACATTTTACATTTACATTTACACCTCAAAATAGGAACAGAGATCCTTCAGTTACGAAATTTTTTTTTTTGCGTTTTTCTTCATTTACCTTATTCATCCCATAGCATTAGTTTTGCTTGGTCTTCTGAGTCTCTGTGAGTTCACATGCATTTGTTCTTTGCCAATACTTGCTGATGGGTATGAGCCAGGGATGTGACTTTGAGAGCAATAATTAAAAGGCTCTGTGCATTTAACTTCCTAAAACTGATACAGGTTTTTAGACTTCGAATGTATGATTCTAGAGGAAGAGTTGGTGATTATAACTAGAAATAAACAGTGTTGCTTTTGAGATTGACCTCTGTAATCAAAAGTGTTAACTTCTGCTTCAGGAGGTGCCTTGGAAGACATGTAACAGTTAAACAGATGGAGCATGAAGAGGGAGTTGTCTAATTTTGCAGTCTTTGCAACAGTTATTTAGTGTAAATATTTGTCAATTTTTATGGTCATACCTCTTTTAAAGCAGTTCTCAAAAGGCTACCAACATGAGGTTGGGTGTCTCATGGGAAAGCATCAGTTTCTAATGGCCGGTGCCAGTTCCAAGATTTTCTAACTCTGGTAATTAATGTTTTATTTCAGAACATACAAGAAAATCTTTGCTTTAATTCTGAAAACTATGCATGTATAGCTTACTGCTGCAAGATTATAATGTTGGCTTATTCTCATTTTTTACATTTTGAAGGTCTCACTGAGCTTGGAGAGGATGAGATCAGTGGAGGCTTTGGGCTTTTTGTTTTGCAGGTGTGTGACTTTGGGACACATGTTTAAATGCAAGGTTCCCACGTTTCTCTCATGTTTTGAAGCTGCAGCTGATTTTCAGGTATCCAGTAGCTGGTGTCTTGCTCCAATGGTAACATCTTCTAGTTCTGTGCCTCTGAAGGGCAGCAGGAAGGTGTGTTACCTCCACCTGTGCCCCAGCTATTGAGAAGAGAAGGTATGTTCTTTTTGGTAGCCAGGTGTTTTGCTGAAAGGAGATGATTCAGAATCCTGCAGTTGTTCATGCAGCCAAGGTGATGCCAGAATCAGAGATGAGAATGCAATTCAAGATCTCATCATTTAATGCCCTCCTTCCCTGAAAGTGAGTTACTAAGTCTCGATACCATATCTGTTATGGCTGTGATGGAGAGCACCTGACAGTATTTGTGAAGTCTGTTCTCCTGGGCAGAGGTAGGGGAAAGAAACTAGCACAGCACATCGTGTTTTCACTTCCTATTCCCCTTCCATGACACCCCCCCCCTGTTTTTTCCCTTTCTTTCTTTCTTTCCTCTTTATGATACTAATTTGCAGAAGTGAAAGGAGGCTGCTGACAGATACGGGACCTTTAGTTGGAGAGCTCATAGTGCATGGAGCAGGAGTGTCCCTGTCTCAAAATAAGCACTGATTAATTTAGGGCTCAGAGAAGTCATTGTATGGAAAACTAAGAGTGAGTTTGTGTCATACCAGCCCTTCACGCTGCTCCCTGTATGGACACAAGGTACCATAGATCTACCCCTTAGCTTACTACATACTTGTGTTGCACTATCCAGTGTTAGGCTATACTTTTCTTTGGAGTGTAAATCAAGAGTTTGCACTGCCTTTATAGATTCAAGTATATATTCAAGTTGTTCAAATGTACAGGTACTGAAGAGATGGGCTCCTGTGTGTCTTGGCACTCATTTGCTCTTTGTAGATATTGGTCTTAGTAACTAAAGACAGTGTATAAGCACCTCAGGCTGGGCATCTGAGGTGTGTCATACAAACTATCTCTTTAGACAGACCCTATGAGCTGGTACCATTCTGCACTTGCTGCCCACTCAGTTGATAAGGAGTTGGTTGGATGGTTGCACTGACAGTTTTGCCAATGGCTCGATGTCCAGGTGGAGCTCATTCTTCAGGGGTTGGTATTGGGACTGGTGCTGTTTAATATCTTTGATGACATGGATGATGGGGGTTTAATGTACTCTCAGAAGTTCCTGCCCAGGGCAGGGGGTTTGAACTAGATCACCTTGAAGGTCCCTTCCAACCCAAACCAGCCTGTGATTCTATGATTATCTTACTCCTGCATATACTGAAATGTAGTTACTTCAGGGTGAGTCCGTGGACTGCAAGGAGATGAGGATAGAGACTTTAATGCACTGTCACTTCTGAGACTTGCTTTATCCAAGTTCTAACCTGGACATTGGAATCTCAGTTGAACAGTGCATTGCAGCACATGGCTCATGAATCTAAACCTTCATTTTTGTGTCAGTGTTTGAATATGAAGCTTGGACAGGCAGTAAGAACAATGAAGATTATTCTCTTCTCTAATTGCTATGTAGAATCCATCTTAAATCTGTTTTAGACAAATTAAAGGAAGAAGATTATATTGGGAACAGCAGTTTTCTTGTACCGTGGTTTTGCTGAAAGATACGCACTTCTGTTCTGCAGAAATGTTATTTTTTTTTCTCTGCTGTTTCCAGAGAAAATTTCCAGATTGAAAAATAGCAGGGCCTTCTGTTTAAGTGGTATTTGGAAAAAAAAACCCAACCAAAACCAACTACACAAATTAGAATAGGATCTGTTTTTTAATTCAGTCTGATTAAAATTGACAACTGAGTGCTGAGAAGCCTCTTGCATGTTTTTAGTACAGAAATGAAGTGTTTAATGTGGGCATTTGTTTTTGATGGGTTGAAGATACGTATCAGGCATCACTGTGGAAGAGTTTTATTTTAGTTATGCTGTTTGCCCTTTTCATTGTGAGAATACATCTAACTTCCACACTTGTAGTGCTTCAAGATAAGAAGGGATAACACACAATAGTTTATGGTATTCTCAGTAATGCACATATATTGTTATGCAGACTTACTTTTCATCTGTAGGTAGAGGCATAGGTGGGTCATGGAGCATGATGAAATCAAAAGGAAGGTTGATGCTACTCAGTGATTGCCATAAAATTTTCTGAAGGCTGTGTAGTCAGTGATGACAGGAGCTGGAATTTAAATTCAAAATTCCTGGTTTCCTTGCTCAGGTTTGCTAAAACTATGTTTCTCTCATTCATTTTACTAATCTCTTATTGGCTTATATCATGGTGAATATAATCATGCATGAAATAACTCTAATTGCTCGTGTCCTCTTGAGGAAGTGCGGGATGGTGGAGTCTGGGTGCATGGAGGTCTTCAGTCAGTGCTTGGGTTTCCTAGCAGATAGATGGTCTAGCACTTCACCTTCTTAAACCAGCTTTCAAATGCTCTGTTTTGACTGAGGTGAGAATGAGTTTGATTTCTAACTAGGTTGTGTTTATTGACTTGACAGTTGTCAGGCCCCAGCTCTGCAGGGAGAAGGATCAGAACAGCGAGTTCACTGCAGGTCAGGACCGGGTGGACTGTGCGAGCAGGTTTGGGTGGTGCCTGCTCTCACCACACAGTGCTCTGGAGGAGCAGTCTATGAACTCTAAAGCTTTTAAAAAAAAGCATTCTTTCATTATTGTTAACATATAGAAGATTAGAGATTCTGAAAAAAAAACCCAACCAAAAACCCGAAACATAAAAATGAAGGACAGGCATCTGAGAGAGATCTGATTCATGGTAGCCTCCTGAGAGCTTTCTGCTGTGAAGAAAAGTGCTCCTCTCTTTCCATTTAAGGTTTGTCTGATGACTCCGTTAGCCTGAGCTCCTCCCAGCCAGTTAGCTTCAGCCCTGGCCAGCCACACACAAAATCCTACCTTTTAGTGATGGCTTAATCCTCTGAGTTTAGGGGAGGCTGGTTTTACAAGCAAGCTTTTAGGAGGCCTTAAGGAGCTCTTGTTCTCTGTAGGTATTGTTTGTTGTAGAGTACTGTCAGACCTTTCTAAGTTCTGGTGTGATAGGATATGTAGCATAACATGTGGACTAAGCATTGGTGGAGTAAATATCTGCCCAAGATCTGCATCTGATTATAGAAGAGTGAGATGAGAGATCTACTTGGTTCTTCTGGTGCAGTACTCTTTTCTCCTCCTCGAGACAAGCAAGGCTACATTGACTCAGGCAAATAAAACTTCTACATAAAGGGTAGCTGGTTGTAGCATAAAATTCGGAGACTTCTCCAGTCATCCTCCTGGTGCTGCCAAAAGAACATTAGAAAACTTAACTTCTGAAGACTAGATTCAGATTGTGTGTTCTGCAATATAAAATTATGTTGCAAAAAGCTTCAGATTTTGCCAGATAGTCCTGTCAAGTTTGTTTTGCTCAAGATTCTTTGTTACAATAACTTCTTGAAAAATGAAGCTGAATCTGTCCTTGTGACTTGTTCTGCATAATGGATGAACTTGGGCTTTGTTTAATCCAGCTCATTCTGCAAACTTCGTTTGTGTTTGGTTTAAGGAACCCAAGTCATCAGCAGTACATGCTACACATTCCATGCTCAGCCTCTCAAATAGATGCTGTTCAGACTGAGTAGGTCTGACTGCACTTGCAAAATAGTCATGGTATCTTGCTTTGTCCCCATTTTGTTTAAAACAAGTAAAGGCAGGCTAGAGCTTCTTTTGAGAAGCAAAGTATGATTCTGAGACTTGCATCTTGATAGAGGACAGTCAGTTTACAAGGACAAATCCTGGTCTTTTGTCAGCTTGTGTCTTGCAAAAATACATAGACCCCTGGTGGGAAGAAGTGAGTGAGGAATTTCCTGTGTTAATTGAAGAAAGTGACGACTCAGAAGTGAAAGGATCTCAGCTATGGTGGCAGCTTTCTGTGCCTGTTTTAATGTTTTCTCTCTTAAATTTTCCAGCCTGGAATATTGGGGTTGCAGTCAGGGAAGGACAAGCTTTGTCTTATTTCAGGGGTTTGGTGCATATTCCTCTATGAATTAGGTTGGGAGAGTGATAGTGTGACTGATAAAGAGCCTGATGTGGTGCTGCTGTGAGATGGGTCAGAAGTCTGCTCACAGGCCTTATGTGTGAGTCTGTGGTGGGGCAGTGGGAACAGACAGGCCAGGCCAGGTGAATATGTCAGCCATCCTACCTTAATTTGCTGGTGGTGTTCCTTGACATCTTGTACCACTATGCTGAACAATGTCTGGGTACAAAGTGTTTTGAATACACTTAACTTCCATCATGGAAGTTGGTAAGTAGCATGTAGGGTAGAAAACCCTAAAGCCCTTCCTGAAATACTAAGCTTCATCTCATCATGTACTTCATCTTACAGTTAGCTCAGATAGGTTTTCACTGCATGGCATTTTATTTTCTTCTTAATGTTTCTGCCTTTTGCAGTCAGTGCTGTACCTTCTCTCAGTGAATTGTCAAATTCATCAACGTATGACATCATTCTTACCTCATCTCTAGGCCTGTTTAATGCATCAGTGATGACTTCACTGCAGTTCCAGGAGCTGTAGGCAGCTGTGGAATTTCATTGCTCATGACTCACAGGAAATTCTGAAGAAAAAAAAAAAAAAATAGTTCAAGGCTTGGGCTGTTGCTTGATCAGTTCTTTGGCTAATTATAATGCATAGCATAGTGAAGGCTCCAGTGCAGAAGACTGCACTGCAAATCAAGCTTTTCAAAGTACTTAGCTATAAAATGAGGAAAAGTAATATTTACCCCAAGTTAATGGTGGTGTAGAACTTATCACACTTATTTTTAAGAGACCTATAAGCCTTGATAGGATTTCAGCAGTCATGTGGAAAGGTGTGTGTTGGT
Organism: Heliangelus exortis; assembly: GCF_036169615.1. Lineage (NCBI taxonomy): Eukaryota > Metazoa > Chordata > Aves > Apodiformes > Trochilidae > Heliangelus > Heliangelus exortis. The sequence continues at coordinate 34,769,415 of NC_092424.1, forward strand.
GGGGACAGAGTGTTGCTTTCTGATGAAAACCTTGCATGTCATGCCAGTATGGACAATGCAGAAGGGAAAAAAGGTAAAAAACAATTCTGATCAGGAGTACTTAGAGATTAGTCATCGAATAATTATTTTTATCCTTCAATAGGTGCATCTGCATGGTATTGTGCCAACACCACTGCTTCTTGTGTTAATTACACTCTTTTAGGCTTGCTTCACAAGAGTAATGTAGCAGCCAGTAATAATGCAGTTCAAATGAAACACAGTAAGATTAAACCAAGCTCAACAGCAACAAAAGCAAAAATAAATAAAAAAAAAAAAAACGCAAACCCCAACACTTAGGCAATTTGATGCCAAATGTGCAGGCTGTACTGATCCATTTACATACAAAAAAATTGCTCTGTGCATTACAGGCATTTGAAGATTGTTGAATGTTATTAACTTAATGATACCTTCTTACAAACAAATGCTGTCACCTATTTTAAATCCTTTCAGGAAGGGGTTGTTAATGAATGGTCTCACCATTTGCTTCAGTGGCCATAATTAAAGTATAGTGCATTTGCAGTCCTTTACAACAACAGATTCTAAACCTAGGTCTATTGTAGTTTGCTGTTACAGAGTGGTAAATTTGGTGGAAAAATAGGTTCTGGCTAATGTTGTTTTCTTTTGCTTCAGGGTTTACAAAACAAGAGCTATCAGGAGACTGATACCTTTTATGTCCTTCTTTCACAAATTATATTTGAAGAGTTCTGTAATCAAAGTATTGTGCCAAAGAGTTCCTGGAATGATCAAACCAAATCCCAGAAGGCCTTGAATCTTGCACAACCTCCTTTTCAGTTGGTAAATTTTGCAGCGTATAAGTAGATGATCAGATGACATAGTTTTTTCCAGTCTGTGGAATGTTTTTATTACTTTATTTAAAATTTGTGGATGTTGGAAAGTCCGGTTCCAGTGTTTTTTTAAAAAATCAGCTGTATCAATGGGAGAATTGAGGAAACCAGAATCATGGCTTCCATCTGACTAGAAAAAGCAGGCATTCTTTTGAATGACAGATATTTTGCTAATCTATATTTTAAATCTCAGTTGCTTAGGTTGCAGGTATTAAGCTCTTTTTCTGATCCACAATCGTCATCTTCCCTGTTTCTTTGCTAAGTTTCATTTGTAAAAAACAAGTTTACTACTACAAATTGCCTTTCTTCAGGAATACTTTCTTGTTAACCACACACAAATGAATAAATAGCAAGTGTAAGTTTATGGTAGGCTTTCTAAAATACGATTTTTTTGATCCTGGCTCTATCCTTTAGTACCTGCTGCTGTGTCCCTGCTTTTTATGGTGGCAGTGTCCAGTGCCCCACTGCTGCTGGCTTCCTGCTTCTCCCTCTTCTAGGGGACTGCTATGATTTTGGCCATGCTGTGTACTAGCAATACAAAGCACCACCAAGGCAATAATTTTAGATTCCAGTATAGCATTGAAATACTCCCACTGAAAGGTTGGTGGTGTTGAATTGCGTAGACTGAAGCTATTAGTTAGTGTGGGTATGTAATTTCTGCTAAAACACAGATCTTTTTCCCACCCAAATCCCATTGTATTAGGGTTACAAGTATGTTTTTCCTTACCTTTTTAAACATACTGGCTTTGCTGGAGCTGAACAAGCTACTATCTAAAATAGAAAATTAAAAATACTGTATGTTCATTCAAGAAATGAATTTTTTTTTTTTAATAGGTGAACATCAAAATTTGCTTAGCTTGCACCATTGTTGATTTGGTATTTGGAACAGTCTCTGAGTTTATAAAGTGAACTTAAAAAGGATAGTAAAACTTATCTTCAGCCTAATTCTTGAGAAGGGATTTAATTTGCTTTTATTGTTAGTTAATGAGCAGCCTAGGTTTATGATGTTGAAGGAGGAGAGAAGTCAGAAGTAGGAAATGTTACTTCAATGCTTTAAATGAGAAAACTGCATTGTGTGGTTTTGGCTGTTTCCTAGCTTTGAGATATCACTAATAACCTCAAATGCAAATTTGCTGATTAAAATATGAACTCTTCTTTTTTTAGAAGCATATTGGCATAATGGAGTAGTAAACAGATTGTGGATGAGAAGGTTGATTTTGACTTACTTTTTAAAACAATTCTATGGAGATATTTTTAAATTGCAGGATTTTGACTTTCTTGAAGAAAACCCCTATGGAAATCTGCCGTTCTTTGCGTTTTCTTTCAGCTGAGCATTTGGTTATACTTGGTGGGGAAATTCATCCCTTAGTTACTTACTTCTCCTCCCTCCTCTCCTCATTCTCTTTTGCTAAATTGTCTTCCTCATATAATGATGGCATTCTTTGTTTCATTTTGGCAAGGTACCTCTGGATGTGGACTGCTCTTATACTTGAAGCTGAAAGAGCAAAGTGTACTTGGTCCTTAACAAAATAAATATGCTGGTGAAAGAGTCTAAGGGAGCAAGTGCTGCTCATACTCTCCCTTCAGCATGGCTTGGTCTTCTTAATATGAACTAAGGCTCTGGTTGGCTTTTTCATCTTAGTGTGTTTCTTTGTATTCCTGGCAGGAATAGTTCTTTAATAGTTCTTTAAACTGGGAAATAAATCCAGGCTTGGTGATAACTGTGTGTGTATGTGACACAGATGCATTTCCCACTGGAAAACTGCACTGAAGCACCAGCTGTCTCTGAAAACCTATGTAAAAGCAATGGCGTGGTTTAAAGAGAGAGAATTAGAATTAAATGTAAGTCAGTTACAAACCTGGGACACATGCAGGAGGCGACTGTTTCATTGCCCATCTCTGATATATTTAGTTTTTAGTCCACATCTGGAAGTATTTCCATGCTGGAGTGTGTCAACCCTTGGCAATTGTTTTTTATAGTACTTAGGTTTTTGAGAATAACTGTGTTGTGTCTACATATAGCCTCTTCTTTACTGTTTTGTTTTGTTTAGGCATCTGGCCTAGCTGTGGGTCTTTTCTAGGGTACTCTGTAATGAAAGAGTGTCTTGCAGAAATGTAGGTGTGGATTCAGTCCTGCTTTGAATCAACTCACTTTGGCACTGACACGTCTCCTGTTTCCTCACTTTGCTGTCTGGCTTCTCTTGGCCTGTTTGTTTGCACATATGTAGAACTGTCTTTGGGCCATCTCCATCAGGGTTGGCCTTCTGGTTTAGATGTTGGTACCCCGTGGGGCTAGGTATGCTGCTTCACTTTTTCAGCTTGTGGCATGTTTCCACCCCCACTCCAGTGAGATAGATGATCCAGTACCATTGAAGGAAAAAATCACTTTTGATGGCAACTTAAATAAGACAAGATCATAGTAGATCTAGAATAACAAAGTGCTGTTACCAGAGCTGGAGCATCAAGAAAGGAAGAGACTTGGGTAGGATACTTCTTAGTCTCTCTCAAATGTTCTCTGGAGACCAGAGTACTCTTCTGATGAAAACTTGTGGAAATTTTCTCTTGAAATACATCTTTTGGGACGCCAGTGTTTTAAGAACTATTAAGGATACCATGTTATCTGATATCTGGTGTTCCTGTACACCTGAGCAGGCCAAGGCCACTGCAAGTACAGCAGCTGGCTGCCCTGGTGAGAAACAGCAGGGAGAAAATGTACTGCTGAGCACCATGTTCCTTTAGATGAGAGTGAGAAGAGAGCTGGTGGCAGTGTGGACTTGTGATCTTCTTGTTAACCTCTGCAAGCATTGTCCTGTCTTTTCCGAATGAAACTCCTATTTGTGTTGACTCATGGGACAGAGTTGTGCTCTCACAGAGGGGCTCATCTTTGGTGTGGGCACTGGTACTGCAGAAATGCATATTCTTTTAACTTTTTTCTTTTTTTCTTCTGCTTTTGGGACAGTTTTGTGCTCAGAGGCAAGGTCAGGACTGAATGAATCAAGATTAAATTAAATTTGGTTCATGAGCTAGTTTCTGAAACAAGAGTAAGCCAGCTTTAAAGTTCAAAGTGAAGTAACTCTGGAAAAAAAATTGTTTATTGTAGGCATGGGTTTGGGTTGGTTTTTTTCAAGGAAATTGCTTGGAGGGATTTGGGTTTTTTTTTTTTTCAGCTCCCATCAAAGTGAATGGGTGTGTATGCTGACAGATGAGAACCTAACATGCACACCACCAAGTGAGCTAAGAGCTTTCGAAGTATGACAAGATGACCTCATTTCTAAGGAAGATTTTGCACTAGAAGCTGCACACACAGCCAACCTACAATTTAGGTCACCTAAACAAGCCATCAGAGTGAATTTTACCCAGTTTAAATTCAGTAGATTATTTCACTTTCAGTTTATCCCGATGTAGAAATTAAGAGATGTATTGAAGGAGTAAGGTGAAATACTGAATAGCAAATAGAAGCCAATGACCTAATTTTGTCCACAAGATCAGCCTTTGACTGTTTTTCAGGAGTGTTCTGGTGGGGTATGTATAATAAACTGAGGGTGATGTATTAGTTTTATTGTAGCCTGCAGAAATGGTGAAAAGCTCCGTGGGAAGCTATATAATGGGGTGGCCAGCACTTTGGTGCTCAAAATGACCTCTCAGACTGTTAAACCGCTCAGGTTTTCATTTTAAAAATTTTGAAGTAGATACAGTCTTCCTGTGATGAAATACTTAGGACAGCAGTATGAACACTTTTTAAAAAATCTTTTTATTCAGAATAATTGTGTGGATTTTTTTGGGGTGCATCTTTTAATGAATTGTTTGAATGTATTGTATCTTGACTTCTTGTATGTAACATCTGTTTTTTTGCCCATGTTGTGTTTTTTTTTTTTTAACAGGAAATAAGTTTTACTGTTGGCTTTAGAAATGGAGGGGCTCTTAGACTAGTGTCTCAAAACTCTGAGTAGCTATTTTTTTCCAAGCAGAGTCACAGCTTTAGTAATTTTAAGTGGAGATGTGAGCTCTGGAAGTTGTTTGTGGGTGGATTTGCAGTCAGGCTTGCAGATGGGAGCTGGGTCATCAGCTGAAAACCCAAGCCAGAACAGAGGGTCAGGAGTCTCCGGAAGAGAGGTTGTGAGTCTGGAAGTGGGATCATACAGTGCTCATACAATGGGAAATGCATCATGGGGGAAAACAACAACAAGAGTAAAAAAAAACCAACAACACAAAAACCCAAAACCGCCACCCCTCCTGAAAAAAACAAAACCAAAAAAACCAAAAATCACAGACAACAGAAGAGATTCTGGAAGTTAGGTTAATATAAAAAAAATTACTCAGAGAGTATTGTAATTTAATTGACATTCAGTTGAAATTTAAAGAGAAGACCATTTTTTTTCCAGAAGTGTTGTTTACTGGGGGGTTTCCATCCACTAGAAATATCAAACAATTGCTTGGAGAGCTCTACTGAATAAAGGGCTTGATTATCTTGTTGTCTGTGGGATTTAAGTAAGGAAAAAAAATTCTTTGGAGTTAAAAAAGTTCTGTTACTTAGCACGACCTTTGTCTGCTTTGAAATTCAAACTGGAATTTGCATTGGTGTTTACTTTGGGTGCGGTATTGTTTCCAAGGTGTCTTTAAAGGGGTGGGATCCTCTTCTTTGCCCCATGGAAGAGCTTCTGCTCTGGTGTGCTGCTGGCTCTGGGGAGGTGTCCATAGGCAAGGAGAGCAGGAGAAGAAGGATTACAGTATGCAGATTGGAGGACAGCTTTTTTCTACAAATGCAGCATTATTTTTCTTGTGAAATGACTGATGCTGAGAGTGGTTTTTAGATGAACTATTTTAGGAGATTCTGTATCCTCTAAGGGTGTAATTATGTGTTGCAAAAGTTTATATTAAAACTGTTTACATATTTATCTTTTTGTTTCTTCCTTATCTTCAACAGGCAGCCAGATAAACTGGTGGTCGTTTGGACAAGAAGAAGCCGAAGAAAATCCTCTAAGGTTAGTTGATTACTTACCAAGTCCCATCTTCAGTGACAGGCAGGGTCATCTGTTTGAGGGATTGGTTTCTAGAGTGCAGGGAGCAGAAACATTAGCGAGAAATACTTTAATTATTTTTCTTTTGTTTTTAACTGAGTTTAGCTATAAAACCCAGAATAAGCTGTTGCTGGCTAATGCTAATTTATGAAAACACTTAACTCTCATTTCAGCTTCATTTATTTGTTTAGCAGAACTGTATCATCATCAGTTTGAGTTCATTTATTAATTGACACATCTAATTAGAAAGGAGAATCTGTTTCACTTCACTAATACACTTCTAGTGAGCAGTGTATTAAATATAATAATTTTAAAGAGTAATAAAGAATCTGACATCACTGCAATAGGGAGATAAAGTCTGTTTAGAGGATGTTTCACAATTAGAAAATACAACAAATAAAAAAGAGTAAATGCAGGCTCTTTCAGCCAGCAGTGTATACAAGAATTAATTTTTAACACGTTATTTCCACAAATACTGGGAGAAAGCATGTGAATTTGCATGTTATGGATAATGACTTGTTAGCCTGAGGAAACTGAAGCTCCAGCTGAAATCTCTACAGTATTTGGGCATTCATAAAGTACTGCCTTGCATCTGGTTGGGTTTTTTGGTATGTAAAAGATTGAAGCAGAGTAGCCCTCTCCTCTGTGTGTTTTACCTTAGTTTTCTTCCTGCAGTAAGAAATCTGAAGTAGATATGAGGTTCCTGTCTCTTTGTTAAATCGTGATCAGCTTGTCTAGACTGCTGAATTTTACTGCTCTGACAGCGAGATGCAGTTAGCCTTAATGGAGCCTCCGCTGGGTCTGGGGTGAAGGGCAAGGCCAGACAGTCTGGATGTGTGGCTTGTTTTCCATGAAAAATGAAGCTGAAAAAACCCCACAACACTCCAGTCTCCATTTACACTGAGCTTGAAATAATGGCATCCATTTCTAAACCTTTGCAGTCTCTAATATGGTATTGTCTTGTATGGTATTGCATTATTGACCAACAAGATTAAAATCTTTTGTCAATTCTAGCAGACAGGAGTTGCCCAGGGGGTGGGGAGCCTAATTCACGTGTACAGCAGACAAGCAAAGGCCTTTGAATGCTGGTCATATTGCAGGATTTATTTTGTTGCCTTGCATCCTCTGGTGTAGGGCTATCCCCTATCTGTCCAAAAGCTTGAGAATGAGCTGGGGAAAGTGTCTTAACCACTGAGCAGGTTTGCAGGTGAAGGAGCATGTGCTGGTTTCCTTCCTTCCTTTCCTTCCTCCTCTTCAAGATTCCTCTTCCTCCTCTTTCTTCCTCCTCTTCCTCCTCTGCACTTGCTCATCCCTCTCACAAAACCTATAGTGTTTTATACCCTGGTTGGGTTTACAGCACATAATCTTGTCTAGAGGGGAGGTTTTAAAACTCAGTCTTTTACTCATTCTTTAACACTGCAGTTTAATAGAGGTGGTCTAAGCTCCTTTTTTTGGTGCATGCATGTGACTGTACTTCCAAGAACTCTATGACAGTGGAGAGATGGTGCACACAATGAAGAAGATATCCTGAAATAATTGCATTGTTGAAGCACTTGAATGTTTACAAAATGTGCTATACAGTTTCCTACCCATTCAGGAGAGACTTTAGAGTTTTTATACTGTTATAATTCTTTTTCTGAGTTCTTTTTCTGATTGTTATGCATATTTGCTGTGTCTTTTCTTTTAACTTGAGGCCTAAGGACTTCTAAGCTGTTTTATCTGAAGACTAGTTACTGACTGAAAATAACTGTGCAACCAAATGCCTCCTCTGTTGCGTGCATCCTAAATTCTGCTTTAGGGTATGAAAACCCAGAGGTGTTGCCTAGTGAGTAAACAAGGGTGTGAACTTAGTCTGGCACTGTTTCTAAAATAACTGCTCCTGTTCCATGTTTGTACTCTTCAGCAAAGCCAGTCAGACTGTTTCGCTTTCATTGAGGGGTCAGAGAATCATAGAATGGCTTAGGCTGGAAGGAACCTTTAGAGATCATCTACTCCAGCCTCCCTGCCCTGGGCAGGAACACCTCTCATTTAGACAACAAACTAGCTCAAGTTACCTTGAATTTATAGCATGGTATATATACAGGCAGTAACTGCTGATATATGGTGTCTGTCATTGCTTACATTTCAGTAACTTTTAAGATTTTGTTTAATTTCTGTAGAACACAGAGAGAAAAGATAATATAGAGCCGTAAATTCAATACTCACACAAGCATTATAATGCTAAATAAAATTATGAAAAGCATAGTATTTGTCCATGAATTTCACTGAGGCAGGAGAATTTTCTGACAGTATAGCAGCTTCTGGGGCTTGAAGTTTTCTTGTCTGGGCCATGAAGTTTCAGGGTATGTCCTCCTGTGAGTGTCCCATCTTTTGGTTACCAGGCAGTGGAAGCAGTTCATGGGTAAACTGGCATATTTACCCTAGGCTCAGAAAAGTCTTTTGCAAAAAACTGATGATGCTTACTAATATCCCACAAAGGTACTTTGAAAGAGACTGAGTGGCCCTGACTAAACAGAGTTAATTTTAAAGCTTGGCTAGTTGATATGATTTAAGCTGTTTGAGTACAAGTTTGTCGGTCAATACATGTTCTTGATCTCTAACTCGTCCTGCCAGCAAAATACTTTATTCAACATATTTGTTTCATCTAATTGCTCTTTTGGAAGCAAGTCAAATGAGTATTTCCTCTTATTTATTTTTGATGGCCACTGGGGTCAGTGAGTACAAAGCATTAATAATTGTCTGTTTTCTTTGAGAAGGAGGAGAGGGATGAGGAGAAGAGGGGTGAGGTCTTGCCTTACTGTAAAGATGCTGTAAAGACTTCTTTGGAGGTTATTGTTTCTTTTCTGAGATTTCCAGATTGTTAGTGATAATGAGGCATATCCCTGTCTCAGTTCACAGGCTCACATAATGGTTGAGGTTGAAAGAGATCTGGAGGTCATCTGGTCCAACCCCTCTGCCTAAGCAGAGGTCTGTGTTCAGACAGCTGTTGAATGTCTCCAAGGTGGGAGACTCCACAGCTTGGGTTCATGGTGAAAAAGTGTTTCCTGATACTCTGAGGGAGCCTCCTGTTTCACTTCCATTGCTTCTTGTCCTGTCACTGCACAACAATAAAGAAAGCCTGCCTGTCTCTTTGCACCCTCCTTTCAGGTATTTATATACATCAGTAAGATCCCTCCCCGACCCTTCTCCAGACCAAACCATCGTAGCTCTGTACTTTTCTGCCTGTGAGAGATGATCCAGTCCCTTCAGCATCTTCATGGCTCTTTGCTGAACATTCTGGTAGCTCCATGTCTCTCTCGTACTGGGAAAGTACAAGAGATAAGTCTTCCAAAGTGTGGTACTACTTGGAAGATGGTTTGATGGACACATATTCAAACTGGCTTACTTAACCAACATAAACTCTTAAGATACTCTTGAGTTCTTGGCATCCTTTGAAGCCCTTATTTTTGTGTTTCTATGGTTTTGGTATGCTTTATGGCCCCCTTACTTTCTCTCTAAGTAAACTACTAAAGTGGTCCCTCAATTAGAGGGAGTCATGGGAGATATCACAGCAGGAGTCTGAGTATTTTAGTTCTTATTTTGGGGAAGGCAGGATAGGAGATGTAGATATGTTAAATCATATTAAGTTTTAAAATGTGACAAATGAACTGGAGCATCTAAATGGCAGTCTGGTGGATGGATAGAGAACCGTAAGTGTATCCAACAGTTACTGACCTTAATGCAGCTTTAAGTTACTTACAAAGTTAGCTCTATTCTGGGATCCCCTCTCTCTGGGCAAGTCTGATTTTGTTGCTTTTCAAGATGTTTGTCAAGACAAGATGGCTCAGTATAGCTGGGCACCTTTGTGTGTGCCCAAGTTTACAGGAGATGCTGATTTGTGGTCTTGCTGTATTTGGCAGAATTCCTGAGCAATAATAGAAGCAACATGAACTTTCAGCTTGGGTGTGAGGGGGGACATTGCCAATCTGCTGGTGCAAATGTTGTCTTTATTCTCCATAGTTTACCAAAGGTGGAGCTCATAGTAGTGGGCTTGCTTAACTCTTCTTCTTTGGGACCTTGTTGCACTGGTATGTTGCTGCCAGGTTTTCAGGCCCTTGCCTTCTTTTTTGTGAATGGGGGAGGGATGTCTTTGTTTTAGAGTAGAAGAGGGAAAAGTGTGTTCTAAATATGTTTACCTTCATTTCACTGAGAGGCTCTCACCTTTCCAGGCTTTGAACTAGGAAATTTCAATTTGAAAAGAGATGTTGCCATGATGTCAAGAAGGTACTTTCTGCAGTTCCTGTGAATGCATGCAGGCTTATTGTTGAATTATACACCTCTGAAGAATCAAATTTGCACTTGCTTCCAAGGGCCTAGCAGAATTACTCTTCAAAGATCCCTTTTGTGTCAAAGCTGGAGGAAGGTGCCTTGCCTGTGGTTTCGGCACTTGTGCTGCAGGTTTATCAAAAACTGTTTAAACACAGAGGAGAAAGAACAATGTTGGGAACAGTAAGACTTGAAAAGTAGAAGCAGAGTCAAAAGAAACAGAGACAGAGAATAAAAAGGAGCTATATGTAGGGAGTAAAAAGGATCATTTGTTGTCCACAACAGCATCCTGCTCAGCCCTTTTTTTAAGGATATGACGTGAATAAAGCAGCAGTTAGGTCACCTGTTTTGCTATCCTTGGCAATCTGTTGCCTTTTGTGGCTACTTTGCTGCATAGTGCCAGCTCTGCTTGTCACTGCCAGCTTTTGTACTGACTGGAGTGAGAAAGGTGTGTTGTGACTGACATGCTGATCGCTGCCAGGGACCAACACGGTTCAGTAATAGCACTTCTGGGGCTTCTTGGCTTATTAGTAAAGTAAAGAAATCAAGTTGGGTTGTGAGGTCAGTCTAGTGACCAGTGTGCAGCCTCTGGGGCATATGATAACAGTCTTTAAGGCAATTGCAATTTTTTCCCCTGTAGTGTTGCTGCCTCATTAAGCAGGCAATGGTTAGGGTGGGCATGAGTTTAAATGATGCTACAGGCTGTGAACAGAAAACACTGCCTCACTGTTACGTGGTTAAATGCTGCCTTGGGGAATTCAGTTTTGTCCCATCCTCATGTACAGAGTTCCCAACTGGGATTAGATAAAGCAATAAAGTGAGATTTGATGAATCTTTCAGTGGGGGTCTGGGGCATGGGGATTGACTTGCAGCAGTGTTGAGCATCCATCATTGCACTTGAAGTGAAAAAATCTACTTTGGGAAACAAAACAAAGTTGTTTCGTGCTTTATCCCTATAAAACAAGGTTCTAGCTGATTTAAGCAGACCATTTAGAATTAGTGGAAACTGGCTATTATTTTGCTGCTTGTAGATAGAAGACCATAATACATTTCTTTATTCTAGAGATTCTATAAAATTAAATCTTGGTGATGTTATGAGGTGCACCAATGGATGTCCCAGAAAACTATGACAAAACATAAATCTCCAGTTAAATTTGGTTTTTGATAAGAAGTCCAGGAGATAAGGTATGGAACTGCTTGATGAGAAGGCAAAGAGCTACCTTTATCTGAGCATCATCTGTCTTTGGCAGTGAAAGAAGTCCTGTGATTCAAGTATTTAAGGAGTATGTTGTGAATGTGCATGTGTGAAATTAAGTTTGAAAAGGTAGCCCAGTGCTAGAGAATCTGTTTCCTAGTGAAGATCATGTTTTGCTCATTTTTCAAGCTTAGCAGTCTTTCTTGTAGCTTTTTAGCAGTAATATGTGGATGCATAATTACAGTTGTAACACATTTGTGTGCTAATGAATTGAAGACATTAATGGGAAGACTTGTGGGAATCTGCTGGTTTCCTCATCTGCTCTCAATGAGTGCCAGCAGCAGTGGGTTGAATGAAGGCTCTCTGGTGTTTCCAGGGCTTTGAACTTCCTTCTTTGGCTCATTCTGGATTTTTAAGGCTTTCCCCAGGGGAAAGTTTGATGGGAGTGTTGTTCTGGAGCCTCTTCAACTGGAGGGCCAAGCACAGTGACTTCAAGATGATCATGGGGATGCAAACTGTAGTATGGAGCTGTATGGTCTTTAATTTGTTTCTTCCCTTTGTGATCCCGAGCTATGGTACAGAAGTCATCCACAAACTGCCAGTTGAGGTTTTCTTTGGTGTGGAGGAATCAGCAGCTTTAACCAACCTGTTCCTTTTCCAGTGGGTCTGTTAGCAGCTGGATTGTACTAATCTCTGGCTTCCCCAGATGATGTATGGCTTTGGTGGGACACATCAGATGAAACTGGAGCAGCCTGGAGTAGAGGAGGCTCAGAGGAGACCTCATCACTCTCTACAACTCCCTGAAAGGAGGGTGTAGCCAGGTGGGGGTTGGTCTCTTTTCCCAGGCAACTCTCAGCAAGACAAGAGGGCACGGTCTCAAGTTGTGCCAGGGGAGGTTTAGGTTGGACATTAGAAAGAATTTCTTTACTGAGAGGGTGATCAGACATTGGAATGGGCTGCCCAGGGAAGTGGTGGATTCTCCATCCTGGAGATATTTAAAAAGAGACTGGATGTGGCACTCAGTGCCATGGTCTGGTAACTGCAGTGGTAGTGGATCAAGGGTTGGACTTGATGATCTCTGAGGTCCCTTCCAACCCAGCCAATTCTATGATTCAATGCTTAGTCTTCACAAACCACTCTGCTGACTTGGAGGCAGCAGGTGGGGGATCTGCTGCTTAATGTCAGCCCCTCTCCTTTGAGTTAATAATTTTTTTTTTTCCTTCTTCTTTTAAGTGTTCTGCCTTGATAGCACTCAAGAGGAGGGACTATCCTAGCAAGCTGAGCTGCCCTAAGCACTTTGGAGCCAGTTGAGCTAAACAGCCTGTCACAGAGACAGCAGAGCTGATCCAATCGTGAGCAGTTGGCAAAAATTTTTATAAGGCAAAGAAAAGCAGCAACTCACTGGGTCACCATAAAGCTACTCCTGGGGCTGCAGGCAAGGAATAACTGTAGGCCTGGTTCTGTCTTTTGCTTTTAAAGAACAATATTGAGGACTAAAGTATAGGCACGTATTTTTTATTCATAAATACAAACTGTTTTGGAACTTGCATCAAGTTTAAAATGTTATGATCTGCTCTAGGATCTTACAGGAAAGTAACTTGCACAACAGAAGCAGGATGAGATAGTGAAGAAAGGAAAAAACAGGGTGACATGAAGCATCTGAAAGGGTAGGCTCTTGAAAAAACATTTTGTCAGGAAAGGTCTTGAAACCTTGAAAGGTTTCAAGGAAAGATCAGGAAGGTCAGGAAAGATCTTTTTGTAGTAACAAGGGAATGTGTGAGCAGCAGCAAGAAGAGCTGGTCATATAGTAATGGCATATGTGCCAGGTGATGAAATCCTCTATGTACTGGGGTTAGGCAAGTGACTTCCACAATGTACTCCAGCTAGCTGATCTGCCTGCCTTATTTGATCTTACTTTCTCCTTGATGAAGTGATAAACAGCTGGTGGGGGCATTTATTAACCACGTTTGAAACCAAAGTTGGTGATTTGTGGCTGTCTTTATGCTCTAGAGAGCTGAGCAGTGGCTGTAAGAAAGTTTTATATTTAGTCTCTTTCGGTGGTGTTTTTTGTTGTTGTTTCTAGTTTTGGTTTTTTTTTAGTTTGTTTGTTTGTTTTTTTCCAGGAATTGGCTAAAAAATTCTAGTGTAGGCTTGGTAGGGTTTTTTGGTTTTACTACCTCCTCCTCTTCCCTGCAAGATGATGGTGCTGGATTTATAAATGTTTATACACTTCCTTATACTACAAATAATTGATAGTAACTGTTTTTAGACTGGAGGAGGGTGCTTCGAAAATAAGTGTTTATAAAATTACCTGGTTTGTTCCAGGCTCTGCAGACATGTATTTGTATTTCAGAAAGCTGTGCCATGTCACAGAATCACAGTATCATTCAGGTTGGAGAGGACCTCAGAGATCATCAAGTCCAACCCTTGATCCACTACCGCTGCAGTTACCAGACCATGGCACTGAGTGCCACATCCAGTCTCTTTTTAAATATCTCCAGGGACGGAGAATCCACCACTTCCCTGGGCAGCCCATTCCAATGCCTGAGCACCCTCTCTGTAAAAAAAATCTTTCTAATATCTAAGCTAAACCTCCTCTGGCAGAGCTTAAGTCCATCCCCTCTTGTCTTACTGAGAGCTGCCTGGGAGAAGAGGCAAGGTAATCCCACTGTGTGCTTCCCAGCAGAAACTCCTGCAGAACAAGGCTTGAGTTTGTGTAGCCTGTGCAAGGCAGTGAGAGAAGTCAGAGTGCTCTTTTGCACAACTAGAAGTGGAGACTTACCAAGAGTAGAGAGACTGTACATTGCAGATAGTAGCTAAAGTAATAATAAATGATGAAAAATTGCACAAACACCAGAAATGTGCTCTTTGTGTTTAAAATTTTTGACAATTAAAAGCTGTGTGATGGCAGATGCAGTATTTTAAAAGTGTTTCACTGATTTTAAGTACAGTTTGTAAGCCCTTTGGTGTGTTTTATGTGCATCATGATATGGAGTGATGGACATTTTAATTATCTGATTATTTAACTATGCTGATTTTGATCTATTTTTAAAGATTTTCCCATCTGATTGGACCAGAGGCCAAAACTGCAGAGGTATAAAGACTACCAGTTCAGTTCTAGCACTGCAGAACAGTTGTCATGTTCACAACATTGCTTGTGGTAGATTTCAAAGCAGGCTGGCTGGATTATTTTAGAGAGAAAAGTGGGGGAAAATCTCAAAACTAGGTAGCTAGCCTGAAGTCCTCCTGCAAATCTGTAACCACCTCCATGTCCTTTCCTCAAACAGCTTTCTCCCTCAACAGTCATGGGTTTTGTGCCAGAGCAATGCTGTAGGTTGGACAATGTCATTCATGGCCATACTCTATTTATAGGATATTTCAGCAACCCCTCCTCTATCTCCTGTTTCCTGATTTAAGAGCTGTCACGCTATGTTGTCTTCTCTCGTTTTCCACTGGCAGTAGAAGGGCAGAGTTGGGTTTCTCCTTGAAATGCAACAGAGTATTTCTGCTTCTCTTTCCAGACCATGGCTCTTGCCCCTGAGATTTAGAAGATTAGTCCAGGGTGGTGGAGGGCTGTGAGTGAGACACCCATGGCCAGCTTGGCTGCTTCTTTTGTCTTGGCTTCAAAGATAAGGGGATATGGCTAGTGAAGACTGGTAGGAGATGCAGAAAAAACAAGTCTATCTAGAAGGCACAACCCTGTGGGAAATCTAAGTCAGAGGTGAGGATTAGGGTGGAAATGAACTGCACATACGCCGTGTCTTGCCTTGGCTGATCCCTGACAGCAGTCACCTGTCTGCAAGTGTTGGCAATTCTGCTGTGCAGTGGTGGCCTGATCCAGCTCACATATTGGAGTCAAAGCTTCTAATTTGAAAGTTGAAAAGGTGAAAAGGTTATTTGATGTAGGCCAGATGTGACTTGAGGAAATTGCAGCACAGAGGTCCTATACATGAGAAATACTGTGTTAGAATAGCACTCTCCATGTTCATTTTAAGTTATCATCATTGTTAGCCTTTCTCTGTATTTTCCTCCCTTTGCTTTTCCCTTTCTGCTTCCCAACAACCCAGATGTAGTTTTGATGTTATCGTTTTCTGTCATGCTGTTTTTGTGGTGCGGTCTTTATTTTTCAAAGCCAAAGGAGGATTTAATAACATTCAGCTGATCACAGAACAGCTTTGCTTTAAAAGCTCATTAGCTGAGGCTTGTCTCCTGGTTGTTGCTTTCAGTGACATGCCTGTCACAGTGTCAGAAAATCGCATGTATATGTCTGTGCCTGTGTTTATTGTGCCTCACTGACTCTCCTAGTGGGAAGTAGTGCTGAGAAGGGGCTTGAAGTAAAGCTTTGCCTGCACCAGTTTGCTTATTTTCTAGTTTGCTTTATAAATGGAACCAAGTGATCCTCAGCTGAGCAGGCTGTCAGTGCTTGGACCTTGGACATCGAAAGTTTGACCTAATTGTCAGTATTGGCTAGAACCAGCAGGAAAGTACAGGTTCCAGGGGTGCCATGAGCTCTGGTTAGTTTTGTTAAAATTGGTATCTGGAAAGAGGATGGAGTGCCCCTGTGGAGGAGAAGTTGATTTATCTTATCAGATGCTCCACGAGGGACAGGCTTGCTGGCAGGTGAGCGTATGTCTGCCTCTGGATCTCTGCCTTGTGCCTGCTGAGTGTCCCCATCAGACAAACTGAGAACAATGCAGGGGACTGTGGGTCCTGTGGAAGGGAGAGATGTGAAGCTGGAGCTTGGTTGACCGTGGTGGGGGATGACAGCCACTGTGGTGTGTTTTGCTACTCACAAAACATCTTTTTCTTATAAAATATACTTGTGGATTAGAGCTGTGAGCAGCGTTGTCTGCTCAGTTATTCAGAAATTAATCTAGGCCTGCTTTAGAATAATGAGATTAGGCTGAAATTCATGGAATTAAAAATAGTAGAAATCTGGTTGTTTCCAATTGTTCTTTTTAAGAAATTCCTTCCTTCAGATGCCCCACATCATGTTATTTAAATTTACTCTGCAAGCACAAAGCATAGAAACTTGCTGAAATTTCTAATCTAATTAGGCATCTTTGGGAGCTGGAGGTTTTAAGCAGAACACAAAAGATGGAAAAACTTGTGATAAAACCACAGGACAGCTGGCAGCATTCAGCAAGCAAATAAAAACACCAGGGTGGAAACGAGTGTGCTGTGTGCATGCATCTGTGAAGGCAGGTAGGGCTGTCTTTTCTGGTGGCTGTTCAGGCTGGGTTCTGCCAGCAGCTTCTCTGTTCCTCAGCTGCACACCTCTTCCCAACTCCTTTGCCTTTCCCTTTGTCCTTCCTTTCCTTGTCCCCGCTGCCTTAGCAATTATTGTCACTTGTAGTTAATCTGCAGACCTCTGCTCTGTGAGGATTGAGGGATTAGAGTAAGAGGGAGTACCCGTGAAGCTGCAGGCTCCAGCTGAGTTTGAGGGCTCATGAAGCAGCAGGCATGTGTGATGGGACTATCAGGGATAAACCTGGCACCTGGAATAGGCCTTGCTTATGGAACAGAGCAGCAGAGAGTTATTGCCTCTGTGATTGAATAATGGGACTGCTTCACAAGCCTTGTCTTTCCCATTTGGGTGTAGCAGAGTCATGTTTAAAGTTGGCCAGGTTATCTTGGGTTACATGAGAACCCAGGGCACAAGTCCTACTTACCTTAGTATTGCAAAAATTTGTTCTAATAGCCACTGAAATGTTGGGAAGAATATAAAACTGCAATAAGAGATGCTGTAGGATTAAAAAAAAAAAAAAAAAAAAAGCAAAAAAGAAAAGGCCAAAAGCCAAAGTTAATTGGCTTCAGACAACAGTGGGTAGGTTAGACATTCTCTCTTTATAAAATTTCCACAGATCTTTAATGACCCCCATGCTGCTCACTGGTGCATCAGCATCCCTCCCTTGTTTGTTTTACAGCATCACAAAATGGATTAAGTTGAGCTTGGAAAAAAGCACACTTATTCTAAAACGGAAATGCTCACACACAATGTTTTTCAGGACTAGCTGTAAAAATGTAAATACAGACCATACATCAATCCAAATTGGTACTTGAAGGTAGACAAGTTCTCTATTTTACTGTTGTATTTTTCATTATCTTTTATTAGCAATTAAGATGTGTTATACATAATTGGGTTTTGTTTCATTTTTTTTAGAGAAAATTACTTACTTCTTTTAGGTCTAAACACGGTTAAGCCTGCACTATGTGCTGTACTCATGTATTCTTTAAATACATGCATTCCATCCTCTGGATGAAAAACAAAATAAAGCTCATCTTGCTACAGAAGCTCTGCCCTTACAGCCTCGATTTTTTCGAAAGGTTCAGGGTGTCCTGACCAGTGCTAGATATTTTAAAAGAGAGAGCATAGGATTTTGTGAAGAACAGCTTTAGCTCAGTGGAAAAAAAAAACAAACCAAACCTTTTAGTGCTCTGAGTTTCCTTATTGTCATTCTTAATGATGTCCTTTATAGTGTTTACGAGAGTCATTGGTTTAAGAACACGGTCTTTATGGAGTTGGTGATATGTTACTTCTACCTACATGTGCTGGGTCCTTTGGGAGGTGAATCAGCACTTTAATAATGGCTTTAAGACAACTATTTGTTTTTTCCTTTAGGCTCATAGCTGGCAGCCTGGAATCAAGAACCCATACCGTGGGGTGGTGGTATGGCCTGTTCCTGAAAATGTTGAAATTACTGTGACACTTTTTAAGGTATGTTTTCTAAAAAGCATCATCTTTCCTGCTGCAGAAACAGCGCATGAAAAATAGTGTTTGGAAATGTCAGTTTATAATTGCAAAGGCCTAATCTTGCTGGGTTTAAGTCATTAACTGAACAGCCGTATGTCCCCAGCTTAAATCTGGGAGAGAAGGATGGTCTGTTCTCTGCCAAAGCTTGCTTTTGGAGTTTAGTTAACACACTGAAATATTCCATTGAGCTGATTATGGCGAGTCGTTGGCATAGAATTTAGTACATGTGTAATTGTGCACGTAGTACATGTGTAACCACTTGGCACGGGGTATAGTCTGGTTGGTATTCTTTAAATACTGTAAGCCAGAAGTTGTCAAAACACAGCTCTTTCTTGACTTCCTTCTTCAGTTGCAGTGCAGTGACCCTATTTCTTACACTATTGACTAGGAAACAGAATCCAGCTCTTAATTTCACAGTATTTAGTATGCCAGACAACCATCCCACTACTTATGTGATTGCAGTCATTGGAGTAGAACTGAAGTGTTTGAGTAGTACAGAGAATCATAGGAGTTTATGGGAGGATTTTTTTTGTTTTAGGAACTGCATTTGTTGCTTTAAAAATAAGTTTATTTATGTGACGGTGAAGCAGGAGAAGAAATCAATGGTTATACTAGGACTTATTTCCTAAATATCATTGGGAAAAGCCCTTTCTGCATACAGATAAACAATGCAGCCTTGCACTTCTGACAGTGTAGGAAGCTGCCTGGGAGGCAGAAGATTTCTGTGATTTTCATTCCATTAGTTTTTTCCTCGTTCTTTATTCTGGGATCTCCACACTCTGGTTGTTCTTATTTATAATTGTTCCCTTTAGAGCTTAGGGCAATAGTAACATAGTTTTTTCTAATTAGTAATATCTGTGTTTCTTTGTCTTGGGGGCTTCCCTGAATAACTGCTTAGAAATGGTTTCTGGTTAGTCTTAGAATGTGAATTTATTACTTGGTTCATTAAGCCTTAAAAAGGGGATTCTCTCTCTTTTTTTTTCTATTTTCTCTCTCTCTCCTTGGGATCACCAGTGAACAGAAACAGTTTGCCAGTAATGCTAACTATCATAAATTTGTCTTTCCTCTTAGTAGACACACAGTCTTCAACTGATGTTCAAAAGTCCACTAATAAAAATTGTTTCCTTTTGCATGCTTCAAGAGCCTCTACTTGGATTAAGAAGTTTAGCACCATTACATGACTACACTGTGTGTCTGTATAATCTGAATAGGGCTATGTAATGCAGTATATATTACTTTATGTTTTGAACATTTAAAGTAAAGCAGAAATGTATGCAATGCTTGATTGTGTATGTGATAAAACGTTACATGAAGAAAAAGAAATTGTTTCTTTTGGATGCAGCTCTGTGATACTGTGGCTCTGGAGTTAAAGTGTCTCCCAGCCTTTTCCTGCCATCCCATGATACCTTTTTATTCCTCTGTTCAGTGCTTCAGGGCTGTATTTTGTAGTACAGCACAACAAACTTGCAGTTGTGCCACTGAAAATGAGCATGAGGGGACAGGCAGTGAGGGGAGAGAAGGGCCTCCAGAGCCAGAGGTGAGTATTGCTACAGCCTTAGTTTTACCCAGCACTGTGACTCTGCAAGCAGATCTGTTCACTGGGTTGCTTCCTCTTCTCCCCCAAATGAGCCTGCTCTCTCAAAATAAGAGCTGGTCTGAGAGGAAAGGTAAAAACCTGAATAAGATCAGAGGATATGCCTCCTGGGAATGTTACACACTGCTCTCTGGGGGAACAAACTCAGGTTTTTATTATCAAGATACCGGAGTTCCCTCCAAGCAGCATCATGTTGTCAGGCAGCTTTTATGCAAATCTGCTCTTACTTATCCTCTGTCTCCTCCAACAAAACTGCTTGTGAGTGGCCAAACCCACTTTTTTTCTCTCTAGGGTTACGCAGGTGAGGCAGCAGTGTGCTTTGAATGAGCTGGGTATTCAGTGTAGGGACTGTGTAGGACCTGCAGCCTACCTGGAAAGATGAGCTGTGAGTGGTAGGTGGCAGACAGGCAGAATACAGTGGTAGTGTAGTTTAGGCTGTGCCCAGTCCTCTGGCTTTGGTTCAGTTATGCAGTGGCACTACAGCTGTAGTGCAAGGTGTGTCTTGGCACTCAGAGAGCTGATGTTTCTCTAGTTGGTACGTTCTGGGCAAAGACAGTCAAAAAGAACTAGCTCTTTTTTTGCACTGCTGATCCATTGGCTGGTCAGCACTAGAGCAGTGGGAAAGGAAGTTTGTAATAGCACACTGCAGCCTCTTTGGGAGCTGACTTACAAGTCAGGTATTTATATCATCCCTTCCTCTGGAAGGAGTGAGGCAAAAATGCTGAAGGCAGTAGGGCTCAGAAAAAGAGACAAGCTCATCTTGCACTTCCGTGGAAGTCCCTTGAGCTTCCACTCCCATGAGTAAGGATGGTGACTGCTGCAGGATTGGCACTTCACAGTAAGTACACTTAGCATGGCCCTGTTCTTTAACAAACAGTAGTTGTCTTCTTTCATTACAACTCGAGAAGCTAAGGGAAGCTGCTGGCTCCATGTCCACATGTCAAAGCCTGCAGGTTGCTCCAGCAGAGCTTTGTAGCAATCACAGATAACAAATCAGCAGAGTGGTGCTGTTTGAAATAGAAGTGCAGGGAACTCCAGAAAAGACAGCTACGTGTTTTGGGAAGTGATTCACACAGTAGTGGCTCTGCATTTGTAAGTGGCTGTTGAAATGTGTTGCTGGTAGGATTAGGAGATAAGTCAAGGTTTCAAGTGCTGATGAGAATGTTAAGAATATCCTCTACAGTAGTCACCCATGGGCACTTGAGAGCTGGCTAACAAAGTGCCTGTGATCAGTCAGCAGACGAGATATTTTATGTTATCTGCACATCCCTATTTTGGGTGTTAGCTTCTTTCCAACAATATAATTAATTCTTAGGTAGGCAGAGCTAAGTACTGAAGAGATGATAACCTTATTTTGGAAAACTTTCACTTCAAATAAATGAAAACATTTTGTTGCATTTCATTTAATTCTGGGCTGCTGATAAAATTTAATAATTTTCTAGAGTCATGTGAGGAAAAACATCAAATGGATATAGTGATTTAGTTTCCGTTGACTAGTTCTAGCTCCTGCCCATCCAACTGGCTGAAGTGCTAATTACATTAAAAGTCCCATCTATTCCCAAAATTTAACTTCTTCCTTTGCCATGTTCTGCCTCGGATTTTTCAACCAAAATGGGGAGAAAGAAATATTGTGAAACAATCAGCCTATTGTGCATTTTAAGTCCATGATTTGTAGTGTTTGCATGGAAAGATGCACAAAAGCCAGAAAAGCTAGCTGAATTCCTATTTTTCATTCTTTCCATGGTTGCACTCCAGAAGTTCATTTCTAGAGTCCCTGCATTAGCAAGGTTTAACCATCATATATGGAAACTTGTATACTTTCCCACGGTTTTATGTACAAACGCAGAGCTGCATCAACTGTGAGAGATTTTAAATAAGAAATTTTCTCTGCCAAGCAAGCTGAGTGCTTTTAGCAAAGCTAAGTAAACCTGAATTGTACTGTTAGGATTTAAGTTGCAACATACTTATCTTCTGGCTTAAAAGCAAAGTGAACTTCCCAAGCAAAAACGTTTGTTCTTCTGGAGTAATGTGGACTTTGCTTCATTGGATTACAAAACCCACTTGTTTTGTCAGTTAATATGCATGGTTTATTACACCAATGTACTATTGCAACAACAGGGAAGATTACTAGCTCCGCATTCCAAAGTTTGAAAGCAAGCCATATTTAAAGGCACAGCCTGGAAGCACACTCAAAAATTGGTTATGAATAAATTAAACATAAAATAGATTATAAAAGGAGGCTTGTATTGAATGTCTTCTTGCCCCAGAATATCTCCGAATAAATCCTGTATTGTCTTTCTTGAAAGCCTGAGTCCATGTGCTTTGATTATAGTGTGGTAACTGGCCATGCAGTAGCAGGAACACTGCAGTAGAGCCAATACATTGTCTCAGGGAATGAAAAAAACCACCACCCCAGACACCTTTGATAAGGTCATTTCCCAGAAGAAAGGAACGAGTCCATGTTCAGAGCATACTTGCTTCAGTTCATGAGAGACCAGTGGCTTGACTGAGCACTATGGAGGATATTCCGTAGGAGGAAAAAAAATAGCTCTATAGGCAAGACAGAATGATGCTGTGTGTAAGATGCAAAAATCATACACTCAGGAAAGCAAGCACACTTGCACAGTGAATTGTATCCAGGGTTAGTGTGGGGACTGACTGTAAAAAAAATTGACCACAAATAAATTTCACTCCTTGTTTGCTTTCTTGTCCAGAGGCTTTACAGAAAGCTTAACAAAAGCTGACCAGAGTTCTATGTGATTTTTCTAGACTAATCAGACCTTTGTAAATGGCATTGAAAGCAACAAGAACTGGGTCAAATTTTAAGTCTTCAGCTTCAAACAGCCAAGTACAAAAGCTGAGGACAGATGCTGGAGTACCCAGAGCATCTGCTCTAGGTCATTGGCAGAGGAAGATCACAAACCCTCTCATCATTTGATCTGATTCAATATGACAGTTCTTAAGTAGTTATTCCCCAAGAAGAAAGGCTGAAGATTAAGGCTGGTATGAAGTGATCTAATTGAAAGGCAGGCTTCAAAAGCCAGGAAAGCTTAGGGAGGAGGCATGGGGAAAGAAGGGAGGAAGAAACTAACAGTCTGAAGATCTCCCCTATGCACTGGCTGCTGATGAAGAGAAGGAGCAGTCCCTTATTTGCTGACATCTTTCTTTCACTGCTATTAGATGAGATATTGAAGTAACTCTGAAGATAATTCACCTTATTGAAGAAGGGTTACTTTTCTTCAGTCTTCTGAGACCACCTTATACACTGTAGAAAGGATCTAGTCCTGGACAAAGCTCCTTGCTGGATGGGC
Source organism: Heliangelus exortis (assembly GCF_036169615.1). Lineage (NCBI taxonomy): Eukaryota > Metazoa > Chordata > Aves > Apodiformes > Trochilidae > Heliangelus > Heliangelus exortis. Next base: position 34,792,476 of record NC_092424.1, read on the forward strand.
TTCTGATGAACTGATCATGAGAGAACAGAAAAACGTGACAGGCACATTTCTTGTGGTTCTTTCCTTGCCCAAACCCAGAGAGTTTTCTGATTTGGGGTAGTTGGTGCTTGGGTGGACAAAATGGGGTCACAGAATCTGGTGGGTGGAATTGGAGAGAGAAGTTTGTAGGGCTTAGCTTGTTGAGAGCCAACATGTATCTGGGGATGTAGTTGACAGGGTTACTGGGAAAATGGAAGGTGGGCTAGATTTTTGCTGATGAATGGGAGTGCTCTACTGACCTTGAGAGGAGAGTTGAAGAAACTCCAAGGGTCTCACTGTGGGAGAACCATAAGATGATGTCCTGTCCTTTGCTTGCTTCCCTACCATTGGCTTCTCACTTGAGCATTAATTTTTTTTTTAAACACTAAAGTAATCTTAGTGGAAGAAACAACAACAAAAGGGGTAGGGGAAAAAAAGGAAGGCTCTAAAATTAGTTGAAGAGACTGAACAAAGAGTGTTATATCGAGAGGTGAATGCATACGGAAAGAGAAACAGGAAATGGGGTACATCTCTTGATAGGAAGAATGATGATTTGCTTTTATGCAATAAAGCTGGGGTAGGGCATTTTACACAGGTATATAGCAAAAGGAGAAGGGGAAATGGTTTAAAACTTGAAGAGGAAAAATTTAGGTTAGACATTAGGAAAATATCTTTTCTGTAAGGCTGGTGAGACACTGGAATAAGTTGGCAAGGAAGCTGTGGCTGCCCCCTCCCTGGAAGTGTTCAAGGTCAGGTTGGATGGGGCCTTGAGCAACCTGGTCTGGTGGAAGGTGTCCCTGCCCATGCAGAAGGGGTGAAGCTAGATGATCTTAAGGGCCCTTTCCAATCCTACCCATTCTATGATTCTATGAAAATGAGGATGAACAACAAGTTATTCACTCCATTTGTCCAAATGCAGTTATCAGTTCAAGGTAAAACCATAATGAATGTGTTGGATAGAGTGTAGTTCTGCATCTGTGGTATGTTGGTCAAGAAAATGAGCATTATCAGAAAAATGGCTTTTGCCAACTCTCTTTGTTTTACAGCAAGGTATGAGGTCATTTCAGGCTGAGAAAAATACTGCAGACAGTTTGTTTCTTGAGCATTTTAGGTAACTTTCATTATTTGTTTTCAGGAAGGAGGATGGGTATGAGGTCTAACTCTTGTCTCTAGGTATTTACAGCTGTCCATCTTCAAGTGATTACTTTTATCTGCTTGCAGATGAGGTGAGGGTTTGTGTGCTGTGTCATCAGGGTGGGCTTTCATGCAAAATGGTCAACTTTGTAAAGTCCTCAGTTTGTTAAATTCATCGCTTGAGTTTTATGTGAGAAATGAACGGAGAATATGGGTTAGCCATGTGAGGGAAGTTTGTGTTACAGCATTTTTTTTACCATCTTCAATGGTTAAAAAAAAATATCTTCAAATCTAAAGTAATATATAAGATTAGCCAGATTTGTAGAAAAGGCATTTTTCATAGAGACCACATGTCAAAACATTAGCCCAAAGGGTGTAATGGTGGTTCCAATAGAAACTGTTTTGTAGCTGTAATCATAAAAGTGTCTGTTAATGCTGACACATAATAAAGTTGTAAATTACCTAGTATGCTTCTAGACTGTGCATGCTTCTGCCTGGGCTTCTCATGAAAGCATTTTAGTGAGAAGAGTGAAGCCACTTACCTGAATGTTGCAAAGAAGTGCTGTGGCTTATGTGCGTGAGCTTATTCAGGGCTTTCTGTTTCTAAAGACATTTTCAGTCTGGCAAGAACTGTGTATTGGCTTTGTTTTTTAAATTTAAAATCTGGATTCGTCTTCTAACCTGGAATATTTTATACGTATGCAACGTGTCCGTATTTTATTATATTTAATACTCTTCAAACTATTGATCAGGCTGCTCAACAGACAAGTCCTTGACGCTTTTAATTAATTTTTAAAAATCTGATTCTGGGTAGTTAGTAGTAATGCATTTGGGGGTAATACACTCACCTTTGTTTTTATTTTCGAAAGTGTTCACAACTTGCCTCCCAGTGCGTGCTAAAATGTTGAGTGTTAAAAAGTCTTTTCATTAAACAGTATTACTTGACTCTGTCAGATTATCAGAAATACTCAACAGAGCACCTGATGCTGTAGCCTTCGGAGGTGTGAATCAGCTCCATTGCCATTGTTGAAGAGCTTTGTTTTTCTGTATAGATTATTGCCTTTCATGAAGTAAATGACAATTATTTTGTTTGTTACATGGGATAAAATACTGGGCCCTGACTTCTCAGGCCATTTTAGGTAAACCTTCAAGCTTGCATTAATACCTTTTGTGAGAGGTACAAAAAATATGGAGCAGGATGAAATATTTAAGAGTTTAGTCACTTATTGAGTAGCAGCTTATTAAAACATAAAGTGATTAATGATCCCATTAAATCTCATTATGTCATTTTATGCTGTATCAAAGGAAGCAATTAAACATAAAGGTAATTGCCTCAGGTTAACTCTTGAAAATTCCAAGTATTGAATAGCTGTGCTAGAGAAAACAATATCTTTAGAATTGATATAGGATGCCTCAAACCAACAGTTATGATGCACTTTATTTACATGATGCAGAATTCCACAAACCTGATTACTGTGATTTGATATATAATTAAATAATCTGGTTTTTACAAGTACATTAATTGGAACATAGAGATACCTCAGTATTGTAATACTGATACCTCAGTAATTGGAACATAGAGATACCTCAGTATTATTATGTATATATCTACTTGCTATTCTGTCTTTATGGATAATGGTGCTTTATGGTTTTACACTCATTTGTAGTATTTAAATTATTCTGATTTTTAAAAAGATTCTAAAATGAATTTATTAGTATTTCAAGATAAAAAATCAGTTTTAATATATGTTTCTAGTAACATTTTGTATTTTTTTCACTGAATATACATTACATTGTGGACTAATGTATTTTAAAATGCATTTGGCATATGACATCTGTGGTTGTGTGATAAATACAGCTAATGATGGTGCTAGGAGTATGATGTGTAGTTGAACTTCCTCTGTAATCATGTCAGTGCCCAGCAAGGAGGACCAGTGTTCTATGGGGGGGCTGCAGAGCAGTGAACCCACCTTGCTGGATTTTGTAGGAAGGACTGCACTGGAGGAGATAGGCTGATATCCTTCATGGATATCATGAGTTCCTTTACAGTAACAGGAAATGTTACTGTAGTTAATTCCAAGAGGAGGTTTCCAAGTTCTTTGTGTGCTGGAGAAGAAATAAATAATTGCTTTTGCTGTCTGTTTACACTGTAAGCTTGCCACTTACAGAATCTTTAGTGTATTTGATGAGAACTAGTTAAAAGAATCACTTGCAGTACTGCAGTACAGTACCTCTCCTCACTGTGTGTCTGACTTGAGGGCAAAGCTAAGGGTAACAAGGATGGTTAAAGCAAAGACTAAGATAAGGAGAGTTGAAAAGACTGAATGCGAGGCTTATAGCATTCTACAAAGAAAGGAAGGATGGTAATAATAGAGATAAAGTAGAAGTAAAATATCTTGATGAATTTTGTCAATTTACAGAAGCAAGATGGGGCTCATGCAGTGCTTGGTGTAGTATCACGAGCATGCTCCAATTAAGAAAAACTCTGCAGGTGCTCAGGAGTCTCATATTTGATGATGGCAAATGATGATTGTGCGGAAGTGACATTTATCTACTTGCATCTATAGCATGCAAACATCAGAGGCAAAGCAGCAATTAAGTGGTTTCCTATAACTAGAAATAGTAGGATGAAATTACAGTATAGCAAAATTAGGCTTCGTATCCAAAGAAAGCCTAAAGCCACATTCTCCGAGTGTGAGAAGATGTTTTGCAAGAGGAGTACAAGTTATTTTGCAGTTGTTCAGAACTAGGATTGGATGATTAATTAAGGATATATTCTTTTGAAAAAGAAATTTTTTAAAAAGTAGGATCCTTGGTAGAGGCATGAAGGGGATTACTTAATGTATCCACAGTTACCTTAATTTCAGACAACAATAATACAGACCACACCACCAGATTGTAAACTCATTAAATTGGAAAAAAATGCTAAAGATACAGAACTCATTGTTATTTGCCTTCCTGTTGGTGCAGATGTTTTCTGATCCTCACATGTGATGCAATAGAAATGCTGTGAAGTAAGGATAGATATTTAAGAAATTTGCAGTGAAGTGAGGTACTGTGCTGAAGCTGATACTTTGGATCACAGAGTCTGGGCACGAGGAGAGCGGGGTGATGCTTTTGGTGTAATCCTTCTCATGCCAGCTGAGAGCAGTGGCTTCCTCCTCTGTTCTCTGCAATGTATAGATTTGTTGTGTTTATTTAGGAGGTAGAACTTAAGAATTAAAGACACTTTAATTTCTTTTAATTTTTATTCCCCTGGATGAAAGGAAGTAGAATTACAGGCCTTTATCAGAATCAACCTCGTGTTTCTGCTGTAGGAATCCATTACATCTTCAGTGACAGTTTTACCCCAACATGTTTATCATCTTATTGGCATCCACTGAAGCCTACATCCTAGCTAAAATATTGCCCTCTGTTATCTCCATTGGATAGAAGTATTTGTGACTGTATGAAAATTTTGGCTGAGTTGCAATTTCTTGCACTCTGGATTATTTTTAGACTGAAGTTATCTGGTTTGTTTTTCTAGGATCCCCACGCTGAAGAGTTTGAAGACAAAGAATGGACGTTTGTCATAGAGAATGTAAGTTGGAATATTGTTATATTTTTTCTATATATGTGTAGGATGTAATAATCTAAAGGATTAAGAGGTGTCCAGATACTGAAACAGGCTTGAGTGAAATTTGAGCTGCTGAACCTCCATAAAGCCTTGCTCTGTAGTAGTAAAAGTTTGTTAAAATACCTACTAATGTTACAGTTAAATACAAGAGAGGGTAGTACTATACAGAATAACACAATGTTTTAGGTTGGAAGTGACCTCCAAGGTCATGCAGTCCAACCTTTGACCAACACCATAAGCTAACTGCTAAACCATGTCCCTAAGGACCAGGTCCCACTGCCTTTTAAATACCCCCAAGGATGGTGACTCCACCACTGTCCTGGGCAGGACATTCCAATGCCTGACAATCCTCTCAGTGAAAAAATACTCCTAACATGTAGCCTAAACCTGCACTGCTTAAATTCCTTCCCTGTAAGCAGTCCTCCTTACATTATTTTGCTCTGAGCAACACAGTAAAAACAAGTCAGAGCCGAGTTATGACTCACTGTTTCATGGGTTGTGACATTATTTTTCTATGAGCAGAGGAGTGAACAAGTCAGAGCTGGGTTATGACATCTGCACATCCTCAGTGGCAGTGCACCCTTCCTGGCTTGGAATGCTGCTCTTTAGTGAAGAGCACATTTCATCACCTGTGGGTTTTTTGGTGAGGAAGTCAAGGCAGGATGGAGAGGTGGGGCCAGTCATGGTCACCTAAGGGAAGAGCAAGAGTCTTGATGTGCCCTCTGCTCCCCCAGATCACAGTCTGTCTGTGAAGAGGGGAGGAGCTGTCTTGTGCACAGTGAAAACTTCCAGTGGTGGCTCCTGTGCAGTTCTGACTCCTTTGAGTCAGGAGCTCCCAAAACTTCCCCGAGAGCTGAGCTCCTGCAGGCTGCACTAATAGCACTCTTTGCCAAATAGCAGGGCTTAGCATTGTATAGAGTAAGTGCTTCATGAAGTAGTTTTTTCCTTTCCCTTCTCTGCATTTGGCTGCAGCTTCCGTTCTGGGGCTGCTTTAAAAATGGAGGTTTTAAAAATGGAGGCTGCTTTACCTGGAGTTTCCTTCCAGAGGAAACTTCTTTTTGAAATATATTTAAAAGAGCTGTTGTATCAAGGAAGTGTATTTATTTCTCATAAAAATATTTTAATTGTGGACTGTTTTTTCTGTAGCATGGTCTAATTTTTATTTGTGTTGGTTTTTAAACAGAAAAATACTGCTCTTATAGTACTACACAGCACTTAAGTATGAGGAAGCAATGGAATTTGCACATTATCTTTTTTGCCTTAAAATGCTGCTTTTTGTTTCTGGTCAATATCAGGAGTGATTTGAATGTCCAAAGCCAAGGTTTATCCTGATTGCCAGTGACATAAATATTTAAATGGGATAAAAACAAACAGCTTAATTTATACTTTCATTTCTAAATGTCAAGTTTCTATTTTCATTTATGAGACTTATAAGCACAAAACACAGTTACTGTTTCCTGGAGTTTCCTTTTCCTTCTCAGTTTATTTTAATCAGGGAAGTCTCCATCACTGACTGTCACTGTACAAGTAATGGATAAAACAAAGTGTAGTTCTCAGCCAACCCCTCTGGGTATAGTTGGATTTCCTGTGACGTTGCAGCAGATTTTTTTTTTTTTTTCAGAACTTTATAGTGGGTAGACTTGATGTCCTGCTTTTATAACACATTGCTTTTTTTTCATGTCATCATATGATATGAAAGGTGGCAGCAGTTATGTCTGCTGCATGCGGTTCTTGCTCTCTGCCTCAAAACTTCTCTGCTGCAGTAAGGTTTGCAGAGTGGGAGGCTGCTTTGGTTGCTGTTTTCCTCAAAGCATGGCCTCTGCTGAAACAGATGGAGATGGTTACAGTATGTATTAGAGATGGAGTAATCTTTTGTTATGTGCAAGTTTCATCTTTCTTATTTTTTACAACCCTAGTTATGCCATTAGTTTATCCCATAAGACCTGCCAACTTGGATTAAGGGATATATAAATATTATCCTCAGAACATTAAATTTAATAAATAGTTCGACTGCAAAAACTGAGACTGAAACAATTATAAAAATGGATGGTTTCAATCGCGTTTTTTTTTTTTTTGTTGGGGTTTTTTTTGTCCCCCGAAGACAAAACACTGTAGATGATGCCCAAAAAAGGGGGTTTGCAAACATACTTGAACATTCGGAGCAACTCTTTTCCAAGGGTAACAGCTCCACTTAGTGGTGGATGAAAATATGTTCATCTGCTCGAGCAAATAAATGATCCAGTGGCTGGGTGACATTTCAGAGCACAAAACACCTGCTTGTTAAAAATCTGGGAGCCAAAGAGACATGAGGTTGATTTCTTCCTTCCCTAAATTGTCAACATTTACCACTTTCAGGCTTAATATATGGTTTTCCTGGTTTTAAAAAAATGTATCATGAAACCTGAGAAGAATAGATAACCTTTGAGAAGTGTGGGGACAGTTTCAGTCCTCTGGAACTTGTTCCTTTTTGTCCCAAGTATGTTTGTTCTCTGCTGTCAAAGGCTGCAGGGTTTACACTCCTCTTTGGTTAGCATCACTCAGAACTCAAAATACTGAAGCCTGAAAAGTTTGTGGACATTTTTTCGTTATGAAATAATCTGAATGCTGCTAAAAACACTTATTCTGGCTTTTTAAAAATTGTTATTAAAATTCAATCTCCAAAATAATTTTTTTGGCAGATACTACCGAATTCAAAACAAGCTTATTCTGGATTTCAGGGGAATATTTAAGTAGCAGTGATATGATTTGCACAAGAAAAAACCCATGGTGCACATGAAAACAAAGCTAGTTTTTTTGTTTGGTTGGGGGTTTTTTTTGGAGAGGGAGATTGGGCATTTTTTGTTGTGTTGTTTTGTTTTTTAATATTTTAAGTACGTATATTTAGTGATCCCTCACTGTGGTTATTGTAGGATTATTTTCGTATAACTGTATTTTTAGAGTCTTTCACTCTGTTTTTTTATTCTAAGAAGTAAACATTTGTCATCTACTATATGTCTAATCCAGAAATAATGCTAGCATAGTGCAGTTTCTTAATATTTAAATGTTGTTATTAATTTTCCATCAGCCTCTTTCTCCACAGCTGTGGTTTTTGTAAGATTTCATCTTACCATACTCTTGTGTTTGATTATCTGTTTTTTGCTTCCTTGGAGTTGTCTTGAGCTTTGTACTCTTCTGAGTAATATCAGATGTTCAGATTGGCTGTTGCAAGTTGGAGAGCAAGAAATTCATAGCTAAGAATAAGACTTACCCATCAGTGCAGAGGTAATAGGATTTCAAAATCTTACAGATTGCCATTATTTTATCTATTCAGTTTAGAGAACAAGGACAGTTGTATTCCATTAAAAAATATAAGCCACTTCCTCTAGTGATTTTTATCTCTCATTGTTCCTACACAGTAATTTGACTGTGTACTGTTTCTACAGTTGCTTCCATTCACTCAGCTCCAACTTTCATCATTAATTTTTTCAGGAGTAACTTTTGATTTATATTCTGAATTGCATTCTTGGGGTTTCTGATGTACCAGTGCTCAACGAAGAGCTTCTTCGTGGCAAGTGGCTCTATAGGTACCCGGGAAAACTCACAAACTGCATTAATGCCTCCATCAAACTTCCTGTGAGGTTTCCATGCTCTCTGCTTTAAGTCAAAGAACAGTCAGTGTTTCTAAAAGTCACAGAATCATAGAATCATAGAATTGGCTGGGTTGGAAGGGACCTCAGAGATCATCAAGTCCAACCCTTGATCCACTACCGCTGCAGTTACCAGACCATGGCACTGAGTGCCACATCCAGGCTCTTTTTAAATATCTCCAGGGACGGAGAATCCACCACTTCCCGGGGCAGCCCATTCCAATGCTTGATCACCCTCTCAGTAAAGAAATTCTTTCTAATGTCCAACCTAAACCTCCCCCGGCACAACTTGAGACCGTGCCCTCTTGTCTTGCTGAGGGTTGCCTGGGAAAAGAGACCAACCCCCCCCTGGCTACACCCTCCTTTCAGGGAGTTGTAGAGAGTGATGAGGTCTCCTCTGAGCCTCCTCTTCTCCAGCCTGAACAGCCCCAGCTCCCTCAGCCTCTCCTCATAGGATCTGTGCTCGAGTCCCTTCACCAGCCTGGTTGCCCTCCTTTGGACCTGCTCCAGGACCTCAATCTCCTTCCTGAACTGAGGGGCCCAGAACTGGACACAGGACTCAAGGTGTGGCCTCACCAGTGCTGAGTACAGGGGCAGAATCCCTTCCCTGGACCTGCTGGCCACGCTGTTCCTGATACAGGACAGGATGCCATTGGCTTTCTTGGCTACCTGGGCACACTGCTGGCTCATGTTCAGCTTCCTGTCAATCCGGACTCCCAGTTCCCTTTCTGCCTGGCTGCTCTCAGCCACTCTGTGCCCAACCTGGAGCTCCCCATGGGGTTGTGGCCAAAGTGCAGGACCTGGCACTTGGCCTTGTTGAACCTCATCCCCTCATACTGTCTTTTAGCAGTAAAGCAGTTTTCAACTGAAGTGGCTTGTTCTGGGACAACCATTGAAGCATCCCTTCAGAAGTGCCAGGAGGAGGGCAGCTGCTGAGTTTTAGTACACATGAAATGAGTGCATCTCCAAGAACTGAATTCATCTGACCTCAAGTTTGGGATATGTTTCTTGATCTCTGCAGACTATCAAGCTAATGGAAGAAGAAAGGAACAAGAGGGAAGAGTGCAGGCTTGCAGTTGGTCCAAATATGTTGAAGCTTTCGCTAGCTTTATGTACAAGAATTTTGACTGAAATAAAGGTTAGCTGAAGTGATGGGAAAAATTAATTTTATTTCCTAGCATACTTAAAGCATGGAAAAGCATATGAGAACATCCACTGATAACAGACCATCCTATTTGCCCCTTTGGTCACAGCTTTGTTGACAGATTCCTCCTACATTCCTAAATGAAATTGAAAAATTAATTTCTTGTCTTACCAGTTACAGCTATGGAGAACAGATTCTGCTTTCTGTGTGGCTGGAGGCTCCCTCCTTTCTTCTCACCTCTGACTAATCAACCACAGTTATTTGATAGTGGTTACACAGGATTTTGTTTCCCTTGATTGCATTTGCAGATCATTAGCATTCTCTTTCTAAGGACTTTTTTGAGTGAGTGAGAGTCCTACCCTGCTAATGCTGGCCATAGCTCTCTGGGGTTGCTAGTGCCCAGCTCTGCCTGCACACCATCACCTGCCCAGGTGAAGCAGTGCTCTGAATTTCCAGGCTGTTCTTATGTTGAGATCTTGAAAACTGAATTCAGTTCTCCATCTGTCCTTTTCAGACATACTTCCAAAATGTTTTGATGTCCCATTTTAGACCACTGTTTCTAATTGTGCCCTTTTAAAAATATTAAGGTAATGAGTGATGATGAAGAACACCATGCCAACCTTTGAACTTGGACAGTGTTTTACATCCTTCTGTGAGAAGCAGCCATGCTTCCAGTGTTTTTTTAGAAAATACCTTAACCAGTAAGAATATTCTAAGTGGCATCTGTAGTAATATATGTCCAGTGAAGCTGCTGAGCTGAGCAAAATACTGAGTTCACTGTTTTCTGTCCATGCTAGCCTACAGACACACTTGTAGAATATAAGTTTAGGCTGAAAAATGAGGCTTGTGTTCTCCTTCTCTCTATTGCTCTTGTGTTGCTGCAGCTAACTCAGAAAGAGTTCTGAAGTGGCCTCTGCTCAAATGGGGGTAACTCTCATAAGGAAAAAAACATTAGAAAGAAAATTACAGAGCATTTTACAAAATCTAGGTCAATTTTATTGTTACAACTGCAGCAGTAGTTTTTTTGTTTTGTTACAACCCTGTCTCTTAAAAAAAAAAAAAAAAAAAAGTAAAAAAACCTGTGATGTCATGGCCTAAATCATGTTACATCATTCACATGTTTAGAGAGATAGAGAGATTGTTTCTCTTTCCTCATGCCTCTCCTCATGCCCATAGCATGACAACTCAACTAAAAGTGATAAACAGTGAGAAGTGGGAAAAGAAGATAGGTGGATGGGATGTAGAAATGAGTTTGGTTTTAGTCTTAATGGTGACAGTTTTTAAACGTGATACAATAAAATGAGGTATTAGCAAGAAGTCAAGTTTTTATTAGATAACAGCTCCGGAAAAGCCATTTTCCAACCAAGGCTTTTCAAGAAATAGCAGCTCGTTTGAATTTGAACAGTAATTAGCCCATAATTTTGGTAAAGTCAGACTTTAATGCTGGATGTTTTTAATTCCCTTCTATTATGGCAGTGCTGTGACACTGAACTCCACAGGAACAAGTTTTACTTTGCCACGGAGTAAAAGCTTAAGTCTTGATGTCAGATCTTCTCACCTGTTTCTGGACATCAGTGTTAGGAGGCAAATGCCAGCATAGCACAGTGAACTGAAATCAACATTGTTAGCAGAAAGAACCTGGGGAAAAAGACTGGAATACAGAATAAGATCATTCTTTATTTGCTGATCGGTTGCTATACCAGAATTTATTACAAAATCTTGCTATCTCTTCTAGTGCATCTTGGTAGCATGTGGGAGCTTAAGTCTAAATTGGCTATTTGCTTTATTTAAGAAAAAGTAATCAAAAAAGCTCTATCATTCGTTTTGTATTTTCTGCTTGAAATAAATTTTTGGCTTAAAAATAAGAACCGACCAGGTTAGCCTTTTTCTGAATTAAATGTCTGCATTTAATACATTTAGAATAGGAAGCTCATAGTTCAGACATGCTTTCCTGGTCCTTTAATTCCCCTGTCATATTCTGCTGTATGTGATTATGTGAACTGTGACTGTCTGTCTGTGTAAATTAGGCTGGGTATTCTGGTATAGATACAGCTAGGAATTAAATGCTGCTTTGTCAGCCATCTCACTCTTGCTCTGCTTTAAATGTAATAGAGAATCAGAAAACTTGTTTTACTTTTAGTTTTTGCTTACATTAAATATTTAGCACTTTGTTCTAGTTGAGAAATCACCGAGATTAGGTTTTTGGAGCAAAACTTGTGGAAATCGCTGTCTTGTTTGGCTGCTCTGGCTCTGAAGGAGACAGGGTAAGAAATCTTTCTAGGAGGCCTGATCCTGTGTTCTTGGGGTTTTTTCAGTAACACATCATGTTTTCCTTTGTGTATCACGATGGCATTTCTTTGCAATTTTAACTAAAAGTAGATGTGATCAGAGGCAGGGTGTCAGCTCTGGTAAGGAGAGGGGGTGAGGCCTGTGTGTGGGAGTGGGTGAGTCTCATCTGTCTGCACGCACCCTGTGGGGGTCACTTGCTTAAACAACCCCCTTAGATTAAGCACCTTCTCTGAAATCTCATCATGGTTTGGGTTGGAAGGGACCTTAAAGATCATCCAGTTCCAACCCCCTTGAGTGGGCAGGGACACCTTCCACTTGACCAGGCTCAAGGCCCCATCCAACCTGGCCTTGAACACTTCCAGAGAGGAGGCAGCCACAACTTCCTTAGGCAACCTGTTCCAGTGTCCCACCACCCTCACAGGGAAGAGTTTTTTCCTACTGTCTAACCTAAATGAAAAAAGATAATGGAAGCAGATAGCATACTTGAGTTCTGCTGGAGAAATGTTACACCAACTGCTGTAGGGATGGGCAAGGTACCACCTCTATTCCGTGCATATGTAATTTCAAGTGTTACCTGAGCAAGGTGTGAAAAGACCACTTGGGAGGCGTGGGTATTTCCCCCTCTGTATGTCACAACACACTGAGAGAGGAGGTACCAGCAGTCCTGGTTTGAGGTAGGCATCATGAGGGTATAAGTGTTGTGTAAACTTTTTTTGACAGCTCTGTCAATTCATTTATATTCTCATCTGTACAACACCACACCCCTACCTTCACCCCACCCCCTGTATTCCCAACTAAAACCTCCTGCTTGCTTCAGATGGGGTTTTTTTCATGCAGTACTGCTGTGTAGTCTACAATGGACATTTTCCTTCTGACCAAAAGAAGTCTGTGCCCAGATCACCTGAAATAAGGGCCACCACTAATCCTTTTTATCAATATTATGTAATAATCTATTCAATCAGAGCTGTGAGATGGCAAAAATCTTATCTGAATGGGAATTTTTGATGAAATGTTGAAAAAACTTTTAATATCTAGTTAAGTTTTTACACTTCTAATACTTTATCTTGAATCATTAAAATACGAAGTAATACGAGGATGAAATGCAATCCCATCCAACTCTTCTCTGCTATGATTTTTTTAGAAATAGTTATGAAAATTTTTGTTAGTATTTGATCTTTATTTCTCAAATAAAATGCAGTGTCTAGACTATCCTTTAAATAGTGCTGTGTCTGATGCTGTATTAATAACTGCACTAAGTGGATCTACATCAAACATAATTTAGCAAGTGATACAGCAGTTTTATTACACCATTTACATTTAAAATTTTCTATAACATGAAACATCTTATTTCCTGATATTTATGCTACGATTACACAAAAAGATCTCGCAAAGGGAACATGGAGACAGCAGACTGCTGGGCATTGGGCAGAACATCCTGGGTATTTGGCTCCATCTTTTTAATCTCACAAAGTGCCGTATACTGTAACATTTACAGAAGAACTAGTTTGATGGCATATGATTTCACAGAATTACCAGAGTTGAAATGGTTATTATTGATGCACAGTAGTAAAATACAACTGTTTTCTAAATTGCCAGAAACATTTTGTTCAGGTTTTGGGGAGGGTTATTTCCTACTAGAAGAACGTGTCTCCTACAGATGAATGTCCTGTGCAAGACAGCTGATCAGAGTTGCTAGCAGTGGTATTCTTTGCCAGCTGGAGGGAGGAAGCTGATAAACAAGGCAGATAGCTTTGGAAACAAACCTAATACTACATTAAACATGTTTAAAACCAGCAGTGTGTTTCAGCTACTCATAGCATATGTTTATTCATAGAAAATCAGCAGTAAAATACACTTGCCCGTGCACACAAGAGACAGAGTCTGCATGAGGTCGTTTCTCTTTCAGACATCAAATACAGAAGAGTGTCTTGGTAATTGTTTTACAGTGGGGTTCTAATCATACTCTAGGCATAAGCTGAGCTGAACAACTTGCTTTTTAATAGAAAAGTATTTGCTTTTAAGCTTGTTCAGCTTGCCACTTTTTTTCTGTTTTTTTGTGTCTGAGTGTGTTTTTTACATTTGCATACAGTCACGGATATGTGTTTGCTCTTGATGCAGTTTGGAATATCATTATGTAAAATGCCACTGTCTGGGGCAACATTATGATGGATAAATCTCATTTTTGACCTGGTAGCCGTATGGTGTTCAAACAGCATATGTTGCAGCCATGTAGTACAAAATATTCAGAGTGGAAAATGGAAAAAATGGCAGTGCATTGAATGAAAAATATTTTTGACAGAAGTCACCTTCAAAGACAGATAATCGGGAGTCCAATTGAATGTTGGTTGATTTGAGATAATACCTTGCACTTGCATGTGCTCAGGGTACAGAAATACGTGTCAAAAAAAGAATTAAAATATCCATTACTGTGTAAAATGTAGCTCTGCATTAAGTAACTGGATAGGATTGTACATGCAAGCAGTCATAATTTAAGTCAGAGCATGTTATTTAACAATAGTGGCCACCAACAGAACAGTAGCCAGCTGACAGAAAAATAGAGAGTTCTGGCTTCCTGAAAACCTTTGTTATTAGGAAAACCATCTGGCAGTGTAATAGCATTGAGTGTTATTGCCTTCAGCTTCTTATCTATGGTTGTTAGCTGTCTTAATAGAGTTTAATATAATGGAAATTAATTGACCTCTATAACATAATTGATGCCATTTCATTCAGGATTTTTTCCCTCCTAGCATGTTCTTCATTCTGAGTTGATACTGCACCATCATGCTGCTTTTCTCACATGAAGTTTTTCTCCTTTCTCGTTGTTCTGCATTATCTATACCTGGGCCAGATCGCTTCTTGAATTTTGACAGGCAGCATAAATGAACTTTTTCTGGTTTAGCTTAAGTGTGGTGTTAACCTGAGACTAGGCTGGAAAGATTGTGTTAATGAAGTGACATAGAATTACATCTTGTGCCTGTTTAATATTTTCTGTGGTTCCATGTAAATGCATACCACAAATATAAGAACAAGCTGAATTTCTACAAAATCTGTGACTCACAAAGCTTTCTAAGATTGCTATTGCAACCACACTAGTCTATACTTAAGCAATATTTCTTATTTTGTAGTGGCTTGAAAAAGAAGATCTAATAATAAACCAAACATGATTAATTTAGAGCCTGAAGATGATACAGTTTTGTGTTATGCTGTGCTGGTAAACAGTAATACTTCTGCTTCTGTTATGTTTTCTGTAAACCAGAGCTGAGAAATAACTGAACTGTCCTTACTGGGAGTGTAGCAGGTTGGCAGAATGGCAGGCTGAGCATGATGGACATCGGGCTATATGAGTTTATTTTAATGCCCTGAGGTCCACTGTCTGAAATAAGAAACTTCCAGGTCTGGTTTTTAGGACTTTGCCTGCTATAAAGAAACAAACTCACTAGTTCTCAGAGATTTTTTTAAAAGTCTCTCAGTTTTTGCACATAATTTTAGTGATTTTTACTCTTTGCTCTGAGCTTTTTGCTCAGCAAGGGATGAGATGTGGGAAACTCTTTAAAACTTTACTCCTTAAAGTAAATACCCATTACAAAACAGTCACCAGTTTCCAGAAGGTACAGCACAAAGATTGAAGAACACATACAATATTTAGCAAATCAGAAGTAATGTTGAAAATTACATTAACAATTCTCTCTCTTTATTTTGTCTGTAAAATAGATCCCTGAAATGAAAATTATTCTATTTGCATCTTTTCTCATTAAGAGTGAGAAGTTACTTGGAATGAGATATTTTTTTAGTGCTTTCCACACTTAAGGGCTTAATAACTTAAGAAAAACAAAGAAACCAGGTGCCATCAAAATCTGCCTCTGGCAAAATCTTTTCACCTCTTTTCCCCAGCCCTGGGTTGTTGTTTCAGGTTTCTTTTCCAACCTTACTGTTCTGGGATTCTCTGTCCTTTAATGTATCTTCCCTTGAAAACAGAAGTGCAAGACCCAAGAAATAGCAGATATTGCTACATAAGGAGCTGTTGTCTGCAACAGAAAGGCTGTATGGAGATGGAGGGAGGCTGTATGGATGGGTGACATGGGCAGCAGGGAAAACAGGAGCAGAGAGACTGAGCTGTAACTGGGCCAAAGTGGAGTAAGAGTGAAGAAAATGCTTTTGTAGAAATAAGTCCAGTAAGTGCCAAACCCCTGAATGACAGAGGTATCAGGTGGGTGCTTCCAAAAGCAGCCACAAGGAGTGTGGTGAGTTGGGGGGTGTGGGGGTGGATTTTGTCTATATATTTGTCAACGAAAGGACAAAAATTGAGTATCTGGAAAATAACCCCAAAATCTGTCAGCAAAGAATTAGTATAAAGTTTATGTGATTGTTGTTCCATGAATCATCTGAATAACTCTTCCCCATAATTAGTCCTAATTCATATTATATAACTTTAATTATATATTATAACTAAAGAAACTCATTTATTAGTAAGTATTTGGGGTATGAAATAGACTGAATAGATAACTAATGTGGATACTGTTGAGTAAGGGTATTACCTCAAAGGATATTTAAGATCTAGGGTTTCACCTGGGCTTGGTAAGATAGGTCTGGTTTTAATGCAGGCTACTCCATCATCACTGCTTCTCCATCCCTTCTCTGTAGTCTCCCCTTCAGATGAAGCAGCCCTCTGCTGCTTCATGGAAACAATTTTTTTGTCCTTCTTTTTTTTTTTTCTCCATTTAAAAAAAAAAAAAATTTATTTCTGTAACTGCGTAATACTTCAGGAAGTGGCTTAGCATCTTTTCAGTTGGTTCCTGATAATTCCTACCTCTAGGTCAGTCTTTGGAAGCTTGTGTTCAGGTTTCCTGTGGAGGTTTGTATTACAGAACTGGGAATTTGGCTCACCTACTGAGGGGAATGTGGGCAGCATGAACTCAGTTGTGAGGGGGAGAGCATGAGCAAATTTAATGGCTAACCTCTTTCTGCATTAACAGAAAGAGGCTATGGAGTATTTAAACTGGAAAGGTCAGCTGCTAAGGTCAACACAGTCTATCAAGTCATCTTTATTTCAAGTTTTTGAGTAATGCTGAAGATACTCATCAGTGTCGTCACAGGAGCGGAGGTCTCCCATCATCTTCCAACTCAGTATGAGTATGGCTTAGCAAGCAGTCTGTAACACTGATTTGAAACTGGATGTGGTAGCACAAGTCATTGTATTTATTTTTCCCAGCTTTTGTGAAACCCTCACCCTCCAGCACCCTTCTTGTCCCAGTGCTAGCTGGGAGGCTTTTGCAGTGCTTATTTAGGCTGTTCTTAGCTTGTCCTCCGCTTCACAGTGATGAGTAGCTGAGCAGAGAATGGCTGAAACAAGCCCTGGAGCCTCCTGACCCATACGGTGAGAGATGGGGATGTCTCCTGGCTGGTGGTGCAGCCTTAAAATTTAAAAGGAAGGAAATGAAATTCTCTGCGACCACTGTCTCTCAGCATCTAAACTTTTTTTAAAAAAGCTTTAAATGATGGCAGAATTTAATCCACCCTTCGTAGTGTGTCCTGGTGAACCCCCTTGCAGAACACTTAACTTTGCATAATGCTGTTAGTGTGCTACAACCACTTGATGGCACCCTTTGATTTGGTACATACCTCATTAGCCATAGCATAGCACAGCGTAGCTGTAGTATTTGTAATGGAATAACACGTAAGAACTAAAGACTGCAAGGTATCTGGTTAATGTAGAGATGAAATGAATGAAACAGCAAGGCTAAGCTTTCCTGACCCTTCATGAGAGAATAGATGAAAAAAGGAAGAATAAGCTATTGTGCCGAAGGGAGATGATGAAATTCAAGATCCACACACATAATCTCTGGCTCAGCCTCTGAAATGTTAATCCCTGGGTAGAATTATTTGAGCTGTAGATTGCAATTTATCATCAAAATGGCACTATGTCAAACAATACTTCTTGTATGTGTGATGTTTAGAACTATCCAATTTTAATATAAAATGGTTCACAGAGCACTGTCCAACATTTAAGCAGCAACTCGTTAAGCTCTGGATGTTTTTGCTCATTTCAGTAGACCTGGGGTAATTGTGTACAGCTATATTCCATAGATCACTCACTCTTAGGACCTTTTGCTAGCCATGGTTTGGGGAGTGATCTGTTTTGATCTGAGCAGTGGCAGATGATGGGGCTGCTTGATAGCATTTTAACACAAAGTGATCTGAGATGTTTATTTTGGGTTGCGTAGTTAATTTTTACAGTTTACAAATCTGCCAAAAAATTTCTGATGGCTTAAAAATCCCCAGAATTTGAGACTAATGTTTTGCCAAGTAGTGAATAATTATTTTGAGGTTACAAAAAATATTTTCTCATTATGCTTTCCAAGCTGGAATGCCCTTCAGGTGTTTCTTTCCTTGCTTTTAAAGTATGCCAGTAGAGGGAGTAGAAAAATTACCGTCCTAGAAAGGATGAAATACCCTGTTCAGTCCTGTCGTCTTTAGAAATCACAGTATTTCATACTGTAAGACTGTTACTGAAGGTAAAAGGTTCAGTATCTTGAGAAAATGGAATTGGGATAAGATAAATACAGCCTAGATAGTTTCTGAAATGTAAAAATGTGTGAAACAGCATAATTATTAGATAAGGGTATTTAAATCCAAATATATATTTAGAAACACGATTCCCATAGTATTCATGGCTGGTTTGAAAAATCACCATGTATTTTTATTGTTACACAAAGCTCAACATGTTTTAGTGTATATTAATGAATTAATTTCTCTTATTTATTTTAAAAAGTGCCCTCTATATAAATATGCAACTAAACTGTGTAAGGTTTTTCAAATATGAAATACTTAAAATAGGGGGGTTTGTTGCATGTCTTGCTTTTTTTTGTTTACTTGGGAAATGCGAGAGACTGAAGGGGGAGAAGGGAAGGAGTTGAGTGTAAACCCTGCCAGCCTGGCAAATTTATGATTCCTCTGCAGAAGTTTGTTCAGATGGCTCTGAGATTTGAAGCAGAAACTATTTGGTGATCTTCCTGTGTTTAAAAAGTCTCTTTCGGCACGGTGGTAATTAAAATCTCCTCTAAAAATATGCCAGTATCAACAAGAGATTTTCAAAGTCTTTGGGTGTTTAGTTAGCAGGTATATACCCAGCATTTCAGAATCATAGGCCTGACTGAGCAGTCATGATGGCTGTGAACTGAACTATGAAGGAGACATTTGTCTTGGAGTGGGACCTTTTGTGTTAATCCTTCCAACCTTTATATCGTAGCATTTTGTGATAGTAGTCAACAAATAACTTGTATTGTGCACTTGTGATCCCTCTCCATCAGAAATGAGTGTCTATGTGGAATAAATATCAGTGTTAGATAGGAATTTTTATTTTATATTCTTCTTGGAGACTAGTGCCTTAGTAGAACATGTAGTTTCTAGATTTATATTTGTAAGTGGATACTCAAGAGATGAATGTGATTACATTGAGTGTGCAGCTGTTTATTTGTGTGCTGTTTATTTCCTCTGCACTTTAGAAAAACATGCTAAAGAGTATATCTGAGTGCAGATATTCACATTATAAAATCACACATACCAGTAAGATAATTTTATGTCCACAATGTATGCATATGACTGTGTGTTTAATTTTAGAAAGCATAGGCTCAGGGCTTCACTGCTGTCAGCCCAGCCCAAACACAATATGCACAGAATATATAAGCACCATCACCAGAGTTTTGCTGCTTTAGAAAAGGTATTTTTCTCCTCTGACTGCCTTTTGCATGTCTCTTTGGTGTAAGTTGCTGTATCAGATTGCTGTTTCTGCTTTTTGCTGCTGCATCCGCCTTTGTATTTTAGCTGTTCGGGCTTGCACTCGCTTCTTTGCTGATGTTCTGTCTCCTTGTCCTGTATGTTGCACTGTAAGCAGGCATGCTGTCAGAAAATGGGTGTTGGACAAAATTACACTAAAGCAGCATCTGTTTGTATTAGCTGGTCAAAGTTTTTGCAATTTAAAACCAGTTATCTCCTGCCTGAGTCTATGGCTATGGGTTGTGGGGTTTTTTTTTGTTTATTTGTTAAAAATATGTTCAAAATGACTGTGTGTTTACTACAATCAAGAAAGATATGTTTCGTTTTTCACACTGCTATGAAAACTAAAACTTGTCTGGTAAGTGAGGAGTTCAGATTTGCTTTGGTAATTGTCTTTATACCAGAAATTTTTACCCCTGAATAATGTGTGAAGTTGAGGATTAGCTATGATCAACTTAGTACCAGTGAGCTATCTAAGTGTTTGTTTAAACTTCCATTACATGTGAGACACTTGGTTAAGATTCTTGTGTCCTGTTTTGCAGCGTGGTAGTAATTAAACAAACATAAAAATCTCTCTTTAAAACAGAAATTGTACAAAAGCAAGTCACAACAAATCTTGATAGTGTTGTTTTGCATTCTAGCTGGAAATGGTATGAAGTTTGTTAAAGAACAGCTTTTAAATGTGTGCAGGATGTGTACATGGATTTCAATGCCAACCTTTTAAAAGTATTTTCTTCTAAGTAAATATTTTGCATTGCTTCACATGAAAAGAGCAAAAGTGTGTTTTAGCTCCTTTTTTTTTTTTTTTTTTTTTTTCCCCTTAAGTAATTCTACTGTATTTTAGAGCTAGAATTATCAGGCAAAAATATTTTTGTGTACAGTGCCTGTGGATTTTTTACTGAGGCGAAGCTAATGGCTGTCAAGAAAACTTTGTTCTGAGCTTACTGTGATATCTGGCTTCTATATTTCTTTATAAGGAGTGTGCTAAAAATAAAGACTGGCAATCAGTTTCTGTTGCGATTTTAACTTCAAGTGTATCTTTTGAAGAAAACACAGGTTTAAGTGCCCAACTGAATTTTGACCGCACAACCTCAAACCTGAGCAGATTTTTGTTGTGCATGTTGTGAGCTTCTGCATTCCCAAGCTATTTGAATGTGAAGTGTCACATTGGAATTGTAGTATTTGCTGGTCGACCTGCACAGACAATAATAATTACTACATTGGAGCTTGTTTTCTGTTCAGTTGAAGCACAACAGTGCACCCTTGGTTTTGTTTAGGATAGATCTGGTTTAATGTTGGCTTACAATTATTACTCACAGGGCATTATCATTTCAGATCTGTGCATCTACTTTTAAGGTATGCCAATTGCTGTAATTAATTAAAGTGCTGCAGATGCTGCTGGTTAAGCCAATTTAAAGAACAGAGCGTGAATTTCCAGTTATGTGAGCTAGATAATGGTAATGCCTTAACGTGGTAGTCGCTCTTGTGAGCCAATTACCACTCGAGATAGCTGAAGCAGGTCTGTGGTTCACTCTCTGCCTTCGCCCATTCTGAGAATATGCATCTCCTTTTTATGCCTTTTGCTGCTGAGTAATCTTAGTTTTCCTCCCTTGTTGTGGGGTGGTCCGACTGACAGCTTTTACTCTTAATAAGCTTAGAGGTAATAATCCAAGTCCCGTAGGTCACATGTACAATATGCCTTTTAGTTTCATTTTTTCCTGCTCCAGTTTTGCCAAAGCATCAGGCTCCTCGTAATATTATACGAGTGCTATTGCTGACTACCTGGAACTGAAGCACTGCTTTCTGAGAATTGATTAATGTGGACTTCTCACAAGTGTTTTTATGTTACACTATTTGCGAGATTGTCTGTTTGGTTTGTTTCTTTTTTTTCATTTTAATTTTAATTTCCTTTTGTGGCGGAATATTTTAAATACGGATGGATAAAATATTAAGTTATTTAACACTGAGATATTCTTCAGCTCCACAAGTTAGGTTAACTTTGTAGCAAAGAAGTAGAAAACAAAATATTCTCATTAGGCAGAGTGTTTTATTGTTGTATTTTTTTTTCAGACAGCAACACGGTATGTTAATAAGTAAATCATTAGCAACATCTTTGCTTTCTTGCACACCTGTGAATTTATTTCTAGGCAAGCCTTAGAAATAAACATTGACAGTACTTGTGCTTGTAACTCCCCAGGAATCCTCATGATTTGGCTGGAACATGGAGAATAATATATTTTTTTAAAATTTATAGAAACTGGTTCTTTTTAATGGATATTTACTTTGTAACACATATTTTTGTGAATTATAATTTGTGCAAGTTTAATAATAATAGATGCAGATACAAAAAGAAATGGGAAGCTGTATAATATGTGATGTACTTGCTGTTTGACTTGTCAGCGTCCAGTTTCAAGATTCAGGCTTAGATTAGGGAGACTCGGTGCCATGAAATATTTCTGTATTTTTGGAGGGAGCTATACCAGGTATATTTGTTTAATAATGTACTAATAACTTGAGGAGCAGCAGCTCCTTATGACTGTGGAGCAGCTGAACCTTAAGAAAATGAGTGCAGCCAAGTTCATATGCAAAATGGGGAGGGAGTGGAATTTTCCTAGAATTGAAGAAGAGAGAACAGGTTTTCATCCTTGATCTGTAAACAGAAAGCCTTAAAGGTTTGGGAGGGCTCAGCAAGCCTTGTGTAGATGCATGGAGAATGGGCCTGAGAGAGAAACAGGGGAACATTGTTTTGTAGTAGTTGAAACTCGGGCCCAGACAGAGATGGAGAAGGAAATTGGCTGCAGAGGAGAAAGAGTCCGCAGTTTCTGAGAGGGAGTGGAAGAGAACAGAGTGCACTACTTAGATGTCTCTGGCCTCATTCCAGAGAGTGGAAATAGAGACAAGCAAGTGCATGTGAGCATTTATTGATTTGTCCTTTTCTGTGCTCTTACGTGACCTCAAAAAAAAAAAAAAAAAAGAAAAGAAAAAAAAAGTCCTTTTGGGGAACCTTAGGAAACATAATCTTTGTTTCACTTTGGTCATCTGCTGTCTGCAAGGATGGGGAGCTGAACTGGAAGATGAAGTATCCATAAAATACTGGGGAGCCTGAAAATGCAGTCATGTGGAATGACTGAACCTCATTTTGGGTGGTTTTTTGCTCCTTCTGCTCTGCTCCCCACTTTGTAATATTGTTTCTTCAGTGCATAACCACTAGAATTCAGCTGGCCTTTGGAGAGAGCTCAGTTATCTCCCTGACCCAGTTGAAAACATTTGTGGTTTTTTTTCCATGTGGTTTTTTTTTTTCTAGATGAGTTTTCTGCTGGATTAGTGAGAGGAACCAGGTTGTGAAAAGAAGGGCCAGTGAAGTGCCAGGGCTGGTGCAAGACAGGAGCATGTGACTGGAAACTTAGGATGCTGGAAGGAGATGATTTAGTAGTCAGACTCCATCTCATAAGGCTGGAGCATGATGTAGGAATTGTTATCTTGTGCCTCTGCTCTGGACAGGCTGATGAGAAATGTGTGTTTCTGAGAGCCCTTGTCTGGTCATGCTTTGCAGGAACTCAAGGGTTCCACTGTAGCACAGCTGCTCCAGATGGGCCTGGTTGCCTTTACGGACCCTTTTTTGTCCTCCTACGTGTAACGGAACCATGATGGACAGACTTTCCTCTAAATGGGTCTTGGTGCTTCAAACAGCTGCCAGCTAACAGCCAAGTCCTTTCCTGGGGAGCACAGACATAATGCTCAGAGACCATGCAGTAGCCTGCTTGAATCAAAACTTTCTGACTTCTGTCCTGCTGTCTTCTCATACAGCACTGTGGTATTTCAGGGGTGCACTAAGAAATCATCTGCGTGGATCTCTAGGCTTCCTTTCTAAATCCATCTCACATTGCATTTCTCTTGATTTGAGCTGTTTCCTGCCTCACATTATGATGGAATCCTCTCCCCTTGGTAGTAAGATGAAAACCCGAAGTTCATGATTCAGTTTGATTGATGTATAAGAAAGGCACTTAATAGACTTAGTTTTGTGACCGAGAAATTATCAGAGGTTTTAATAAGGTGCTATACCATCCATCTTTGTTGGAAGTTCAGAAAAGAATGAAATGATGTTGCCTGGATGACATTTATAGCTTAGAAGTCTTTGTGGCCAGACCTCCTCCTAACCTGAGTGAGAGCTGCACTTAACTGCTATGTAGTTAAACTAAAAATAAATCCCCTCTTGCAGAAGTATGGATAATACTCTACATGTGTGTGTGTGCATGTGTTTGTTTTCATGTGCTGTAAACCCTGAGATAGAATCTCTTGTTTTATAAGGGCTAATCATTTGTTCCCAGATTTAACAAGGTGCTTAATCACATGTCTTTCTTTAACTTGATTTCATTACAAGTAGGTCTTATGCTTGAAGTTAGGCAGGTTCTTAAATACCTTCCTGAACCAAAGTGCATCCTTTTTGGTGTTGCTATATCACTGTGTTTAATGGATATGAAGAATTTATGGACCTTACAAAAAAGCTTTTGCCAACCTGTTATCCTGTGATAGCTGGAGTCAGTAACACTTGATCAGGGCAAAAATGTTAGTTACAGCTGGGTTTAGGTTTCCTTTTCACCAATACCTTTTCATTATATTTTTTCATGTAATAGGAGAAGAATCTCACAGTTATGACTCGCTGCTTGTCCTACTTAGATTTACAGCTGTTTTTTGGATAAATTTTGTAGTGCCAGTTATGTACCTTGAAGGGGACTGTTTAAAGAAATCGAATTGTGGGGCAGAATTTGAAAATTCCTTTTTATTATATTAACTATGCAGTAATTACTGCCATTAGTTAAGACTGCAGCAGATTGCTTTGGGACATTAAAGCTCTTGCAGCCCGGTGCCTGGTGAGGAGGGAAAAAAAAGAAGAAGAAAAAAAAAAGGTGTATCAAGTTTTTTGCAATTAAAATTCTGGAAAAACTTGTTTAAGAAAATGTTAGCCCAAGAACATGCACCTTTTGTCAGTATAATAAGCAGCCCTGAACACAACTCTTTTTATCAACAGTACAGTGTTTGGTATTTAATCAACATAAAATGAAGTGCTTCCCTCACATAAATGTAACACAGATCAAGTCTCAGCCAAAGCAAATAAAAGAATGAATGCTTTGTTAATCATCCATAACTAATTTGTGCATACACAGAAAAAATGAAATCTGTTTTTGACAAGAGCTTTTTCATAGAAGCAGCAAGGGAGAATTGAACATGTAATGTGCATTAGTAATAGTGAATAGCAATGGGGAGATCTGAGATCTTTTCCTGCGACTTCTATTTCTTGATACTAATAACATTTAACAGAAACCTAAGATAAGAGAAAGGAAGATTTTTTTTTTTTTTTTTTTTTTTTTTTTTAAGTTTTTTGCCAAAATATAAGATGACAAACCTCTGCTGAAGCAGGCATGGATGGGTTCTTGTATGTCTTACCATATATTCATAAGTAATGCAGGGAGCTGCCACATATCTCTGTGACAAACTCAGTTAGTAGATAATAGACAGTGAAGAAAATGTTAAATGCATTGCTTCTTTGCACAGGCAATATGATTGTGTTGCTCTAGTGACAGTGTGGTTATGGTTGATGGGGCAGCTTCATTACAAGCCCCTGTTTTCAGGCTATTGCAGCTTTAAAAAAAATAAATAAAATCATCCATTGGACTGGAATTTTTTAATGCTTGTCAGCCTTGAGGTAAATTATGCTTTAAGTGCAAAGTTAGAAGAAATCCATTTAGCATTTTCCCTGATTGAAACAAATTTGGAGGTATGGTTGGATTTCTAAAAAGTTGAGGCTTATGTTTATTGCAGAGCTGCTTTTGGGAATGCTTTGCATTTGTGTCCTTGCTGTTAAAATGTAGATTAGGTTGTTTATAAATATATCTATATAAAAAATAAGTAGCTGCACCTGCCCCATACCATTCTCACCTTTGTGTGTGCATAGGGTGTGACAGCTGAGATGTCTTACATGCGTGAGCATGCCCATATCCTAGCTTCACACAGATCTTAATTTGCAGCTACCTTCCTTTTACCCTAGTTATATACCTACCCTTTGCCCCCTACTTCTTCCCACAAACATCAGATTCAAATTACACGTCAACAGGACGGCATTGGCTGGGTCCACTGATTCAGGTTTTGGGTTTGGTTTTGGTTTTTTTTGTTCTGTTCTGGTTTTTTTTTTTTTCTTCCTTTGCTCTGTAGAGGGGAGTGCTGCATGCAGGAACCATCACTTGCAGAACATATGGCTCTTAGATACATCCTGGAGACTACCTGGAGTAGATTTGCATATTAGAGTTGTCTCACTGAGTTTTTGTTCCTGATACTGAGCTCCAGGTTTGCATAAAAGACACAGTAATGAAGTGGCACTGGCAAGAGAACTGTTTGTCTGAAAACTTTCTTAAAGAGCCAACTCTTCCAAAGAGAATTTTGTTGTTGGTATCATTGCTACAGAACTGCAAGAGTTAGGGTGGGCTTGCAACGTGTCCTCCAGGGTAGTACTTGGGAAATACAGGGAGAGGGAAGAAGAGAGAGAGAAAAAGAGGGAGAGAGAGAGGAGCACCTGCAGGTCCAATAATTTCTCTGTAGTTTCGGGGGTCTTTTCCAACTGTTTTATATCCTCTTGAAGTTGTGTTTTATTGGTTTTGGCACATGCTTAAAGTGAAGTTGTGAGCAAGAGGGAAGATTGAAATTAATTTTTATTTAAATTTTAAACTAATTAAAATAAAAGGCACAATCATGGATTTATTAATGGAGATACATTGATGCTCCAATAATAACAAAGATGTTCACTTTCAGTAATGTAATGCTGATTTTTTTTTTTTTTTTGAAGTGGCCTTTTAGCCAAAACCTAAGATAGTACCAATATGATAAATAATTTGACAAAGGTTCTGGTTCTGACAAGAGGAACAGTCACTGCATTGCTGCTCAGCACAGGCTCATCAAGCAGTACAGACTGTACATTCACTCTGCTTTTCAAGTTAAGGTCCAGCTTTCAGTACAGAAACAGTATAACATAAGGAGTCATAGTATTTTTACTTTACACTGTTAAAAGTTTTTCATGTCATAAGCCTTGCAAATTTTATTTTTTTCTATTTTTATTGTGCCTTTGCTTCTTGGAAATTAGCCTCATATAGTAACAATTGGTTGATGCCACAATAGTATTTTCCAAAACTTAATTGAATGTGTTTTATCTGTGCTAGATAATTAAGTCTAGACAATGTTATATGCTATCTTAAAATACAGTATTTGCTGTGAAGGTGAATGAAAGTATGTAAGATCTCTGGAGCAGTTAATCTTTTGATGTTGTTTTGTCCTTAATGAATGGCACCTTAAACTTGCTTCTTTGCTGGGGAGTATGAAAGATCTGAATAATGTGTTTCCATTTGTGAGTTTGTTTAAACAATCTAAATTTAATTCTGGGGTTTGTATCATGTTTTTCCTCCTGCACAGCATTCATTTTAACAGAAGACTTGCAGGTAGGCACAGCCTGATGAAAGGAGGTATAGACCTTTCAATGACTGTTCTTAATATGCTGCTGGACTCATTGAACATTCACTGCTGAGCTTTAGGTATTATTTCAAACCCACCTTTTTAAATATCAAAGATTCTGGGTCTTTCTCTTGAAATGACACCAAGAGAGAGTAAGGAAATTTAGAGTTTAGAATGGAAAGCGAAAAGAAGTCAGAAGCAACAGAAGGGTTTTTCATATCTGAAACAAACAAAAAAACATTTCTTTTTTTCCACTAAAGATTCTCTTCTGTCAGAGGACACTTGACTGGACATCTCTTTTGTATAACTATTTGAAGGTTCATCAGTAGCACTGTTCATGGGATACTTCCACACAGAGCAGATGTGCAATAGAGTGAATCATAAAAATGGAGACTTCCTGCCAGGCAAAATAGAGCTCAAGTGCCAGGCACTGGTAGGTGAGCTTGTATCTAGATTTTATAACAGGCACTGCCCATTTATTTAAGAATAGAAATCAGAAAATATCCTGCCAGTCCCTTTGATAAATACATGGGAAAATGTGGAGTGAGGAGTTGCTGATCAGTAAACAGTCTTGGATAACAGGTCCACTCTACTATGGTCCACTCCTCCTGGAAGGAGTAGGTCTCACATAATTGTTTCTTAACTCCAGTTTCAGTAAAAAATTTAGGCATAAACCTTATAGTCTGTTGTTTCTCCCCATTTAGCATTAGATAAATTATCAGTATTTCTACTTTGTTTTGAAGCTACCTCTACAGAAATACTGTACGGTTATACAATGAACCCTTCAAAAAGGTAGAAAAATGAAGCCAAACAAAAGGGAATACTGTTTCGAAGTGCCCCAGCTGAAGCAGAGTGCAGGAGTTGCTCTCAGAGGTGAACAGCACACTGTGAATGATCAAGCTCAGCAGCATACAGCTTGCAGAAAATGAAGGACTGTTATTTTCTGCCAAACTGCCAGCCCTGTGTTCTGTGCCTTTCCTCACCTGCCACGTATCAGCAGCAGCTCAAGCAGCTTCTTTAAATATCCTCCTTTGAGAGCAAAGGTTTGAGGAGTTAAACAGCCAGTTGGTAATAACAAGTTTCTCTGCCAACTTCAGTCGAATCTCCATGAGATTGTGTCCCACATCCATGGCAAAATTAAAATTCTGTGCAGGAGTTACATGACTTACAGCTATGTAAAACTGATATCATCTCAATGGCTTTTGCTTACTAGGGATTTGTACAGTGATACTGGCAGATTGCACAGAGCTGCACCGTGTACTTTAGTAGGCCCAGGGAACATACTCCTTTAACTGGCTGCTGTAGAACTTGGAGCCAGGAAAGGAACAGACAGACCCTGCCACGCAATGGTCCCAACAGGAGAGAGCAAATAGCTGCAAAAGGGAAACAGAATACCAGACAATATTAGGGCATTAGTGAGCCCAGCACACTGGGACCTAGGCATTACAGGGAAGGATGTGATTTTTGTCTCATCTGAATGATACTGGATAGTCAAATATTCCAGGGCTCCTGAGCAGTACAGTACAAGCTGTAATCTCTGCAAACGTGAGCAAAAATTCATGGACTTTACAGTACATGGTTGCATAGAGTGTAAGGATAGACAGATTAGGAGGTGATCAAAGGCATGTAACAATATTTGTAAGTCTGTCATTAATGGAAAAAGAAAAGCACAACATCTCTGGAGGAAATGATCTGAAAGACCAAGAAGGAAGAAGAAGGCTGCAAATATTAGAGCAAATGTTTCTCAGTGTTAGTTATCAATCGCATTGCAAGTGTTCCAAAAGGTGAAAGCAATGAAGACTTTGTAAATTAACACATAAAGCAGTTACCTACATCCTTGGCAAGTATTTCAGGGTTCAATAATTCTCTGCTATGTACTAAAGTTGTCCAGGTCACCTGTAAACTCTGTTTCCCTTTGTAAGCAATAAGCCCACTTCAGAAGGTGATGGTCTGTTAATTATTTGCTTGGCTAAAATTTTGGTCATGTACATTTTTTGCTATCTGTCTGGTAGTTCTCTAAAAAGCTTACTAGTATTTTTGCTAGCAAAAAGGGACCTCCAAATTTTCTTGGTGGTAGTTTGCAGTGTAGCTGAATTACCTCAGTTTATTAGGTATCATCTAATTTTCTAAACTTTCTATCTGATGATAATCTTTAGAGATTTCCAGAGTCTGTTAATGCAAAGGATTAGTCTGTGAAGATGAATGGTCTGTTGTTATCCACAGCAGGTTACTTGAGCACACCCACGGGTATGATTTTTGGTCAGAAAGGAACCATTCACTACATTCGTCAGACTCTCAGGGTGCTAGTGAAATGTCAGGAGGCTGTCCTAAAAGCAGTCCATAAGACAGTAGCTGTAGTAGCATATTGTATTTTTTCTCTTTGCTTACTGACAGTATTTTCAATACTAGTGCCAAGTAAGAAACAGTGTGTTGTGCTTCCAGTACAATGATTCATCAGTCTAAATGTGAGAACATAAAAACATGTGATTACTAATGAGATAAATAATTTGACACAAGGGCTCTGGTTCTGACTAGGATAAGGGTCACTTTGTGATCATCAGTAATATGTGTTTATTTAATCAGATGTTGCTGTTTCAACACAAATATTTTATTTTTCCTCCCCAGCCCTCGTGTCTAGGGCTCAGACTTTGCTGGTGTGTGCAGAATTTTTTAAACATTAAATTCTCCATCCAAATGCATCATAATTCTTAATAATGTTCTGGATACCTTGAACCATTAGTTGCTTTTAAACAAGTTTTCAGCACAGATGGTGCTGCCTGCAATTCGGTCCTCCAAATCTCCCATCCGACTGTCTAAATTATTTTAACTGACATAGTTTCTAATTTACTCTCTCCAGTTGAGAGAGCTTCCTGTAGCTTGTCTATTTTAGCATTTAATTGCTGTATACTCTCACAAATTAAATTCTGTAGTGATCCATTTTGCTCTGCTGGTGAAGCAGTGATCTTTTCATCTAAGCAAGATGGCGCTTGCAGCTCAGCCGGCGGGGCTGGCATCCAGCGCTTGGGAGAGGGAGAACTTTCCCATTTCCTCTCCTCCAGTGTGCGGTGCCTGTGGGAGCAGTGGGGTTTGTGCCAGAGGATGCCTTTCCTTCAGAATGTTCTCCCTTTAATTCTGAAGCAAAGGGAAATGGGAAATCCTCAAAATTTGTGCCTCTCAATGGGATTTTACAGTTAGGAAAATGGCTTTGCCTAATTCTTTTGTGTCCACGCGTGCAACAGAATGCTCCTCTGTAAAATCTGAGTATCTTTGCAGGCTTTTTAGCATTCGCTTTTAGAAAGCCTGCAAAGGCAGCCTCTAAACATATTACACTCTGTACATCTTCCTTTTCTGGGAGATAAACTGTCAAAAGTTATTCTTTTGACAAAATAGCAATACCCGATGAGGAAACTTGCCGTCACTTAGGTCTCTTTTTTTGGGATGTTTGTGCAGTGCTTATGTATTACTTAATGTATTTGTATTAAAGAGGGACCATTTAGTATCTTATAAAGAAGGACAGTAGTTATTCACTTAGTTTCTGCTGAATGGAAATATTTTGCTGTTTTCTCAGTTTGCGTGTATCGAAATGAAGGCAGTTGAGTCATGGGGATTAAGGACTGCAGTGCAGTGGGGAATTGAAGGTCTGTGCAGACAAGCTGAGTGCAGGTGTGGAGAGTTAAAATATATTCTGCTGTTTTCTGTGGAGGGTCTCTTTGCCCAGCCGAAATAACCCAGAGGAATGCACCCCATGAACAAAACCTGGCTATTATTTTGATTCTCTGTAACTCTAGAAGTGTGAAGCCAGTTTAGCAGAAAATACAAGCTGTTTCTTACTTATTTGCACTTGTTAAATTAACCTTGAAGAAGACTTGCCAGGCAGTTGATAATTGCAGGGCACAAGGTCATTAAAAATACATTTTAAGGAAAGAAGGCTGCAGGAAAATTTGCGTTATTGTATTATTTGGGTCTCCTTTAAGCTAAGAGTCTGAATTCAAACCAGACCAGAGTCAAAGAGAGTTGGAGACTGTTTGATAGTGAGATATGACTGTCTGTCATCTGTGAACATCATCTTCTAAACATCATCTTCTGAATAAAATGGTCTATTTCTTCTGCATATGTGTTGCAGATTATTTGGTCTTAGTACCTTTGTCAGGGTATTCTAGTGCTATTTGCTGTGAAAGTTTTGTGTTAGTAGGGAAAGGTGGGGATGATTCCTAGAATAAGCTCGTGCATCACAGAAGTGCTTTGCATTCTTGTCCTTGAGGAGCAAGATCAGGCTACACAGATCCTTTACGTCAGGTGGGTCTTAATGTAAGCCTATTACTTAATATTTTTTTAACTTCTGGGATACCTGACACCACTCAGAGTCACGAATAATGTGGAAGATAATGTATGGTTGCATTATTGAAAAGACAGAAGTTTAAGTCATAAGTTTTTTCCTGTAGCTGTGACAGAAAATGAAGCTCCCTTGGCTTCATTGGAACTGACTGTGCTTTGGCCAGTGTTAATTTTTCCTTTTCTACCCCCGAAATTTTTTATAGGATAATCATTTGAGGGCTTGTGGAAGTAAATTAAAATGCTGTAGAGGGATAGTGTTGGGAACTGTTCTTTGAAAACCCACCCATAGCTATTTTAATCCCTGTTTGCATTGTGTGTTCATGGATCTGCTATGGCAGATCTGAGTACCAGATACTCAAATGAGATGCAGTGAGATCTCATCACAGCCTGACCCTACACTATTTGCAGTTATGTGGCTTCTGATTGACTTGATTTGGTCTTTTTGGAGTAGGTCCCAGTTGACTTGCATGTTGCATTCCCATATCTTTGCTGGCTCCTCAACCATGTGTGCTGATCCAGAGTTAATTAAAGGCCAAAAGTTGGTTACAAACAGCCACATCAGTAATAGCACCAGGGGACTGCACATCTGCTGATGTCTGAGGTGAAAATTTGTATAAGTCTGTACAAACACATGCAATTTGTCTAGAAATTAAGAACAATCCAAATTCATTATTACTAACATTCTTCTGTACTAAAAAGGAATGCAATATCTATTGATTTATGTATCATTGCTTGCTCTATGTATTTCTTTGTCTGAATTCAGAAATCAAAAAAGTGTTAGGAAGTCAGCTTTTTCTATAGATTTTAATATTTTTATAGGTTTTCTAAAGTACCAAAATATGCAGGTTTCAACCACCCAGTCACCACAGAGTAGGGCCATGACCTGCTGCTTCCTCCTCGGTGAGGGGCTGGTACAGCCAGTGTTATTTCACTCAAAATATGGTGTACACTGGAGACATTTCAGGGATGAAGGGGTGTGGTAGGAGAAGACTCAAAAGGGATGGAGCTCCTTGTGAGAGAAAGGCATAAAAGGGTAGAATATGGAAGCAGAAATTTTCAAGCAATGTATTTTGGAGAAGCATTGCTATATGTTTGTGTGGTTTTTACTTTGTAACTAAACTATAATGATCACTTTGTAAACAATGTACTACATAAATATTAAACTACAAATAAATACTATAAATACTATAAATAAATACTATAAACTACTGTAAATAAACTACAGAGGTTTCTCAGAGCCATAGATTGGCCCAGCACACCCATTATTCTGTAATGCCAGAAAATAGGCTTCACAGTTCCTGGTATCATACCAGCTACTTATTTTAAAATCATTTGTTGGTGATTTTTAAAAGAATTACTTCTTTTCCTGCTTCTCTTGCTAAAACTATACAGTAGCAAACATGAAACAACAAAAAGAATTCTTGATGATTGTTCTTCATTGGAGAACATATACATTGATCTCATATTCACCCTCTGATCCAGAAAATCTGTATCTGCAAATGGCAAGATGATAATTTATACAATAAATCAATATTAAGTGAAAATGTAATTTCAAATCATTCCAAAATTCTCCAGCCTTGATTTCCATGTCCAGCTTTTGGATGCTTGCAAGTTTAATTCTCTGTCTTTTCTTTTCACTTCAGATTCACCATTGGGCTGGCTTTGCATGTTTGCTTTGACTTTTTTACTAAAATCACCATATAAAGAAAATGTGCATCTTGGTTATATTATAGAATCATAGTTGGGTTATATTATAGAATCATGTTGGGTTGGAAGGGACCTTTAAAAGTTATTTAAATAGTTCAACTCCCCTGCAGTCATCAGGGACATCTTCAATTAGATCAGGTTGCTCAGAGCCCTGTCAAGCCTGACCTTCAAGGTCTCCATGGATGGGGCCTTCATAACCTCTCTGGGCAACCTGTTCCAGTGTTTTACCACCCTCACAGTAAAGAACTTCTTCCTAACATCTGATCTGAATCCACACTGCTCTAGTTTAAAACCATTGACCCTTCTCCTGTGACTGCTCACTCTTGTAAACACTTCCTCCCCAGCTTTCCTGTAGGCCCCCTTCAGATACTAGAAGGCCACCATAAGGTCTCCCTGGAGTCTTGTCCTCTCCAGGGTGAACAATCCCAACTTTATCAACCTGTCTTCATAGGAGAGATGCTTCAGCCCTCTGATTATTTTTGTGGCCCTCCTCTGGACCTACTGCAACAGGTCCATGTCCTTCTTGTGTTGAGGGCTCCAGAGCTGCACTCCATACTCCAGGTCAGAGCAGAGGGACAGAATCACCGTGCTGGTCATGCTTATTTTCATGCAGCCCAGAACATGGTTGGCCCTCTGGATAGACATTGGCTCATGTCTATTTTTTTGTCCACCAGTGCCCTGAAGTCCCTTTCTGCAGGGCTGCTCTCTGTCGTAGGATTCCCCAGCCTGTATTGGTAATGAGGATTGCTTCTACCCAGGTGCAGAACCTTGCACTTGGCCTTGTTGAACCTCCTGAAGTTTGCATGGGCCCACTTCTCCAGCTTGTCCAGGTCCCTCTGGATGACATCTCATCCCTCTGGTGTGTCGACCACACCAGTCAGCTTAGTGTCATAAGGAAACTTGCTGAGGGCCCACTTGATCCCACTGTCTGTCATTGATGAAGATTTAAAACAGCACTGGTCCCAGTACAGACCCCTGAGGGATACCACTTGTCACTCTTCTCCATCTGGACGTTGAGCCATTTCTCCATCTGGACATCAAGCCATTGTCAGATAAGATGGTGTGTTTGTGACAGGAGAAAGTAGTGCTGCCCTCAAAGACACCTTCTGTTTCTCAGTCACTGAAGCATGTTTATATTCCCTGTATTCCCTGCCGTACCTTCCCAGGGACCTTGTGGGAGATCTGTGTGCTGCTTTCATAGCATAGGGTGGACAGGTGAGCCAGCACTGAGAAGGCACTTGTAGCCACAAAAGGAAATTATCTGCATCTGTGTTTGCCTGAGAATGCCTATAGCAGCTGGGAAGTGATTTTCATCTGAGAAAAGTCCATTAGAACACAGGCATGGTGTGGCTGATCAATGATTCATCTGGAAGGCTTCAAGCAAGCACCCACATTTGTGATTTGTAGATGTACTTGATCTATTTTTGTGTGTTTTGATTGATGAAGGGCAGTGAGGACGTGACAACAGACACGCATCTTCTTTAAAAAGGAAAAAAAAAACCCCACACTTCTTTTAAAGGACAACCTAAATGTGTGATTTGGGAACAATGAACAAATTAAGGGTCTTTCTATATGTCTGATTTACACTGCTAACTGTAATTGGAATAACTATGATGTTGTAATACAGATGTTAAAAACAGCTAAGGTATAATAGATTTTTTTTTTGTCTGCAGCCATAAACTTTGGCCATCTGCTTCAAGTAAGGGTCAAGTCCAAAGTGTGACAAATGTTTCTTAGTATAACTCACCAGTGGAATGTTTTCCTTTGGCCTGACTGCAGATGGAGGCATATTCAAGTTAGAATTATAGCAACAGATCAGGATGGAAGGGACCATGGAAAATTACATCTATTCCAAACTTTTGTCAGAATGGGAGCCCAGATAGGGTTATCTGACACCCTGTCCAACTGCATCTTGAAAACCTTGTGTGATAGGGACTCTACCACATACTTTGGATAGGTTGTTCCAGTGATTGATTTTTTTTCTCTCTGTAAGAAATTCCACTTTGATGTCATGAAGCCTCTCCCTGTGCAACTTGTAGCTGTTGCCCCATGTCTTTTCCACCAGGCTCCAAGTTATTTTGTAATTTCTGGTTGTTCTTGCTCTGGCAAAAAAGCACACGCAGTAGCATTCCAAAGTAGTTTTTACCCTGCCAGTCGCATAAATCCTTGTACTCATATGCCAGTTTTCTCTAAAGATACTTAAAGAAGTAACTAGAGGAGATTGAAGCAAACTTTTTGTTCACCTTCATCACCATTTTTGCACCATAGTATGAATACTGAAAATTTAGCTTTATGAAAGAAGTTGCTGTTGGGATGCTAACTGCTTATGTGCATTTACATGGAGAACATTCAAAAGAAGCTTGGTGTGTCTCACCATTGCTTGCTGAGTGGGTGCTGCAGTAAATCTTCCATTCAGTATAACGAGTTGTAATGTTTAGTTATTCTAAAGGTATGGTACAATAACAGATTATTGTTGTTCACAGCTGTGTAATAATTGAAACTCCTTGATCATACTTCCCATTTTACACGTTGTCAGAACCTTGGACCTTAATCTAGCTCTTTGATTGACAGTTGCGGCCAGGGAAAGAGCACTCATTGTTTGTGATAGTTGCATCTGTTCAACTTGATTCAGTTGAGACTATTTGCATATTCTTAAGTATTTCTTCTGAGAGGGCCTAAATCCTTCTCAAGTGTTTGATGCATTTTTGAAATTCATTCATAAGGCATCTACATGCACTAATAGTTCTGTATAACATTACAGTGCATAATCTGACAGATAAGGCTAGTTTTTTAAACAAGGTATTCTTTGGGGATGACATATTACATTCTGACTTATTCTACTGGGCAGAAATGTCAAGTACTTTAAGAAAGGATGCTTGGATGTTTTGATTGAATTAGTATTCTTTATTCAACACAAACTGTCAGCTGCAGTAAAATGTAGTCTTCTTGTGAGACCATTTTTCAAAAGAGTTAACATCAAGACTTCTTTTTTTTTCTCTTTTGTTACTGGAGCTTTATTGCATATAGTTGTTCCTTTGTTGTTGATATGGGGTGGAACAGGAGAGTAGACTCTTTAGATGCATTTTAGATTTATTTATCTGAATTGTTAAACTGTGAGCAACACTTCTATCATGAAATACAACTTAGACTACTTTTGAAATACAACTTAGGGTTTTTTCTTTTTTCTTGCTTTTTGTTTTTCCCCTTGCAAATTTTTTTACCAATAATTTTGGAAGCACTTGCAACCTTAATTTCAGAAACCTGTCAATCTACTAGTGTACCCTTGCATGTACTAGTGTATCAGTGCTTTAAAAAATATTCAGGCATTATGTTTGAGCATTGAACACAGATAGCAGTTCAGTGTATTAACTTGATGACCTCATACTATTACTCAAAGAAATATATGCATATTTGAAACCCATGTCTTCCAGAGGTTGGAGTCATAGTCCAGGACTATCCAAGTTCTGATAAAAGTAGTCCAGGTTGCTGGCAAAATAAATGGAGGTAGTATTCCCACTTGCTTGAGTGGATGTTTGCTGGGCATGCTACTACAAGCTCCAGCTCATGTGTGGTAGACCATTAATCACAATGAATAACTTCTTCTTTTTTTCCACTGCATGAAGCAAGTGTTCAAAGAGCCACCACTGTTAGTGGCTGACCTACTTTAAGGAATTGGTTTCTGTCTCTAGAAAGGACCATAGCAATTCCTGCTACCTCTGTACTTGAAAAAAGAATGATGCAGAAATCAATAGGTGTATTTTTTCTTTTATGCACACACAGGTCTTGGTGTAACAGCACCTTTTACTTTAGTTTTGTTTTTTCCTTGCTTTCAGGAATCTCCTTCTGGTCGCAGAAAAGCACTTGCCACCAGTAGCATCAACATGAAGCAATATGCAAGCCCCATGCCTACCCAGACAGACGTCAAGTTAAAATTCAAGCCCTTGTCTAAGAAAGTTGTATCTGCAACACTACAGTTCTCTTTATCTTGTATTTTCCTGAGGGAAGGAAAAGCCACGTAAGTTTGTTTCTTG
This sequence comes from Heliangelus exortis, assembly GCF_036169615.1. Lineage (NCBI taxonomy): Eukaryota > Metazoa > Chordata > Aves > Apodiformes > Trochilidae > Heliangelus > Heliangelus exortis. The sequence goes on from NC_092424.1 coordinate 34,829,646, forward strand.
TTTGTTTTGTTTTAGTTGTGTTTTGGGTTTTTTTGTTGTTGGTTTGTTGGTTTTTTTTAATAACCAGATAGCCTGCTTTATGTTGCTTTTCCAAGAATTCTTTGGGTAAAGATCTCTTTCTGTATGAAATGGCATAATTTGAGAGTATCCTTCAGCATACCTTTCATTCCTGCCATTCTTAATTTCTTAGCTGAGTAAAAGTCATTTCTTGCTTTGATTTTAGTCTTGCGTTCTTCATAGACAAATGTCTTGTTCTCTACTATTAAACAACAGTGACTAATGACACTTGATTTTAAAAGGGCAGGCTTTAGTCTCTTCAAGAATCTGCTTAGTAGGGTTGAATGGGATAAAGAGCTGTATGGGAAAGGAGCCCAGGAAAGCTGGTCCATATTCAAGGATCACCTCCTGCATGCCCAGGACCAATGTGTCCCAAGGAAGAGGAAGGCAGGAAGGAGTAGCAGGAGGCCAGCATAGGGGTAAAAACAAAGTTTATGGAGAATGGAAGCAAGGACAGATAACCTGGGAGGAGTACAGAGAAGTCATCAGAGAAGCAAGACATGAGGTTAGGAAAGCAAAAGCACAAAGAGAATAGGATCTGGCAAGGGGGGGTTAAGGACAACAGGAAAAATTTCTATAGGTATGTCAATGATAAGAGAAATATGAGGGAAAATGTGGGCCTACTCCCGAAGGAAATGGGAGAGCTGGTCAGCCAAGATGCAGAGAAAGCTGAGATACTCAAGGAGTACTTTGCCTCTCTCTTCACCAGCAGGACTCTGGTAACACCCTCCATGTTACCGAAGCCAAAGGCAGGGACTGGGAGAAGGTAGATCCTCCCACTGTAGATAAAGAGCAGGTTTGAGACCACCTAAAGAGCCTGAAGGTGAACAAGTGCATGGGACCTGATGGGATTTACCCACAGCTCCTGAAAGAACTGGTGGATGAAGTTGCAATGCCACTGTCCCTCATATTTGAAAAGTCATGGCAGTCTGGTGAAGTTCCTGCTGACTGGAAGAGGAGGAACATAACCCCCATTTTCAAAAATGGAAAAAAAAGAAGACCCAGGGAACCACAGGCCAGTCAGTCTCACCTCTGTGCCTGACAAGATCATGGAGCAGATCCTTCTGAAGGCTCTGCTAAGGCAAGCAGGTAACAGAGGGATGATTTTTGGCAGCCAACACAGCTTCACTAAGGGCAAGTCCTGCCTGAGTAATGTGGTGGCCTTTTATGATGGGGTCACAGTCTCAGTGGACAAAGGTAGAGCAACAGATGTCATTTACCTGGACCTGTGCAAAGCATTCAACACTGTCCCTGTCTCTAAACTGGAACAATACAGATTGAATGGATGGACCACTTGTTAGATAAGGAACTGGATGGCTGGTCACACCCAGAGAGTTCTGATCAGTGTCCAAATGGAGATGTGTGACGGGTGGTGTTCCTCAAGGGCTGGTACTCAGAACCATGCTGTTTAATATCTTTGTTGAAGATATGGACAGTGGAATCAAATGCACCCCCAGCAAGTTTGCAGATGACACCAAATTGTGTGGTGAAGTCAACATGCTAAGGCAAGCAGATGCCATCCAGAGGGAGTCTGAGAGGCTGGAGAAGTGTGCTTGTACAAACTGCATGAAGTTCAACAAGGCCAAATGCAGGGTTCTGCACCTGGGTTGAGACAATCCCATGCACGAATACAGACTGCGAGGAGAAAGGATTGCAGACAGCCCTGAGGAGAAGGACTTGGGGGTGGTGGTGGACCAGAAGCTCAATGTGAGCCCTCGGTGTGCACTTGGAGCTGAGAAAGCCAACCAGGTCCCGGGCTGCATCAAAAGAAGCGTAGGCAGCCAGTTGAGGGAGGGGATTATCCCCCTATACCCTGCTCTCGTGAGATCCCACCTGGAGTACTGTGTCCAGTTCTGGACTCCCTAGCATAAGAAGGACATAGAGCTCCTGGAATGTGTCCATAGGACAGCCACAAAAATGGTCAGAGAGCTGGAGCACATCCCTTGTGAAGACAGGATAAAGAAGTTGGGGTTGTTCAGTAAAGGAGGCTCCAAGGTGACCTTATATCAACTTTCCAATATCTGAGTGGGGCCTACAAGAAAGCTGGGGTAGGGCTTTTTATGTGGGTGTGTAGTGAGAGGACAAGGGCCAGTGGTTTAAAACTTGAAGAGGGGAGATTCAGGTTAGACATTAGGAAGAAATTCTTTCCTGTGAGGGTGGCAAGACACTGGCACAGATTGCCCAAGGAAGTTGTGGCTGCCCCCTCCCTGGAAGTGTTCAAGGCCAGGTTGGATGGGGCTTTGAGCAACCTGGTCCTGCAAGGTGTCTCTGCTCGTGCAGGGGAGTTGGTACTAGATGATTTTTAAGGTCCCTTCCAACCCTTGCCATTCTGTGATTCTAACAGCAACTTAAACATATCTACAGGTGTGAAATAAGCAGGAATATATGTTGGTGTATACAAAAATACCCTTAGCAGACTGCAAGGGAAATGTGGGAAGGAGAACTTATTTCTGTTTCACAAAGAATGAAAGAAGGAGAAGCCCAAATGTAAGGTGAGAGAGGGTGGCGGCAGGATTAAGATTTTTGGTTGAACACAAGAACATCTGGTAAAAAGAGTTCAGCTGGGCTTTGATTACTACAGAGGGTACAGATCATTTTTGCCGATCCTACAACCTCACCTGCAATTTCTGCCAGATTTAAGATACCAGACGTTGACAGCTTCATGTGGCTTCATGATGGATTGTTTGTCGCCCATCGTGTTCTGCTTTTCTTTTCTGTCTTTAAAATATAGAAACATGAGAATGGCAGAACAAAAAGAGATGATGGGGAAACTGTTGCTCTAGTTGCTCTTTCAACTCTTTTAAAATCTCTTTTTCCCTCCAAAAAGCTGACAGTTTTCTTCTGCCTTTCAGTATTCTGAATGCACTGGACATTGTCTACTGCAATACATGTGCACCATTGCTGCTGCATGACTTTCCAGACAGGCATACTGAGGCATACATTTTGACATAAAAAGGCTTTTTTCCATGCTTTGAAAGCCACAGATTCATTAATTACTATTACTGTTTCCTTTCTCTGATTAGTATACAGTAATTACTATACAGTAAATAGCTATACTCATTTCTTAGTGCTTTTTGAGGCCATAATTTGTAAAACCTGATCCACATAGGATCACATATACCTTCTTCCCTTTGAAACTGATCTATTTCAGACTGAAGCCTAAGTCAGGTAGACTGTAGGTTACCATCAGGGCTTTAATATTGCCCTGAACAAAGGAAGCTGCTGTGTTTGGAAGTGCTGGTTTCCAGTATGTGTAAATAGAGATTGTCTTACAAGTCAAAATAAAAAAGAGAATTCAAGTGTAAGATATGTGAACACACAAGAAAAGATGGTTAGGACAAGGCTTGCTTAAATCTATTGCAAGCTGTTGTAGTTCCATAAAGTGAGATTCACTTTTATTTTACACATTTTGTAAAGAAAATACTCCAATCCATTGCCGTGAAGTATGAAAAATCAGCTTATTTTTAAAGCATAGAAGAAAATATTATAAAGTATTAATACAGAAAAGACAGTAGAGAGAAACAGTACTTTGGAGGCTGTTTATTTCTAAACTTTATGTGACCATGTGATATGCAAGATCTGTCTGTTAATGTCTCTCAGTGTTCTGTCTTCAGAGCATTAAAGAACCTGCCCATCCATGTAGTTACAGAATGCAACATTTTGCCCTGTGCTTAAGGAGTTGATTTAACCTCCTGGTTATCAAAACAGGAAGATGAAGCCTTGAGGATTCTGCATGAATGGAAAGGTCTTTGTGACTTCCTGATAGCTACTTATTTTATATTTATTATTGTTAACACTTTTTATAGAAGTACTTAATTGTCCTGTGTAACTGTGGGTTCAGTAGTGCTTTGAACTCACAGTAGGAAATGACTGCCCCAAAGAGTTTCTGATTTTAACAACATGTTAGATAACTGAGTTTAATCCCATGTCTCAAGTGCCTGTTATTCTCTGCAGATTCGAGGCATGATTAGCACATGATTTTTATTCCTGTTAGTGGTACCTTCAGAATAATTTGCAGTTTTCTTGGCATTGTTAGCCAGAAAATCTGTGCATCTGGTTTTATCATGATCAGCTCCAAAAGAGATAGACTAAATCAGGTTGGAATGCACCTGGAGAGGTATCTAGTCCAGCCTCCTGCTTAAAGCAGTCAGCTGTGTGATCAGACCAGTTCGCTCTGGAGTTTATCCACTGGGGTTTGGAAACCCTGAAGAATGGAGAGAGTACAACCTCTCTGGGAAACCTGCCCCACTGCTTGTTGGTGACTGCTTCAGTTTTCCTGTCACATCAGATGAGAACTTCAGTCTATGTCCACTGTCTCCCAGCTTTGTGCCTTGCACTGCTGTTTTCTTAATGCTGGCAGGCTGCTGCTAGGTCTTTCTGAAGCCATGTCCTCTCCAGGTTCAGGAAGTCAGGTTCCCTCAGCCTCACTTCATAGGCCAAGTGCTTCAGCCCCAGCCATCTCAGTGGTCCTCTCCTGATCTTGCTGCAGTTTATCAACCCTTTTTATTGTACTGTGGGACCCAACACTGGACAAAATACCTCAGATGCAGTCCAATGACTCCAAGTAAATGGGAATCACGACTTCCCACAGTCAGTTGCTTGTGATCTGTTTCAGTGTGCCTCAATATGCTCATTGCCTGCTTTGGCTGCCAGGGCATGATGCCAGCTCTCCTTGAGCTTTCTCTCCACCAAGACCCCCAGACTCTACACCCAGCAGAGGTGTAGATTCTATAGCCAGGCAGTCTGTTGTTTGTTTAATTCTAAGGAGGCAAAAATATTGCAAATCTATTGAAATGTTTTTAAATAATAGAGGTAAGACTGATGTTCCTTCAAGAATGATATAATGTACTTGGAGTTTTTAATGAAACAAATGTAGAACATCCATTTCTATGAATCTTTGTCTGCTATCATCTTTTTATCAAACATATTTGATATGAAAGATATTGTTATGTGAAAGAGAAATATGCCTTCATGATACAGTTTAGTAAGAACTGAAACTGTCCATAGATATGTAATGGTTTTTATCTTGCTAACAAATTAAGATATTTAGAAAAGGGATTTTAATTTCTATAACAGCATCAGGAGTTCTGAATGAGAGCAGTGATAAGCATCATGTGCAGCATAGTGACCGTAGGTCTGACCAAGCGTTTTCTCTTTAAACAAAGAAGACCAGGTAAGCATTTACTAGCATTTCTGGGTTGGTTTAAAATTTTAGAAGCCATTGTTAAACTGCCTCTTAATGCAAGGCAGAACTGTTTTTAGCCTTTAGAATTTTGTTAATAGAAAACTTCCCTCCAGAAATTAATGTACATGAGCATATCTATTTTGCGACCTTTATTTTATTTTTGACCTCTCTGAAGAAAGCATAAAAATATTTAGGGTTGTGTTTTTTTTTAATAATACAGTAGCATAATGTGTGGTATCAACAGGCTGTATTTTAATGCCTGATTTGAAATTTGTTTTTTTTAGGGATGAAGATATGCAAAGCCTGGCTAGTTTGATGAGTATGAAACAAGCTGATATTGGAAATCTAGATGATTTTGAGGAAGATAATGAAGAAGATGAAGAAAATAGAGTTAATCAAGAGGAAAAGGCTGCAAAAATTACAGGTTAGTTTTGCCATAGGGATGGTAAAATACAATGTCACCATTAAATGCTGAGCCAGCAATTAATGAATGACAGATGTTCTCAATTAACCCCTCTGCTGCCCCTATAGGGAAAGGAGAGAGACGCACGGGCTGGAAACTAAACTACAAAGCTTTATTGAAACAATAGTAATGAAAAAGAAAATTATGAAATATGTTCATACGTATACAAAAGCATTATTATGTTCTTCCCCCCAATAACACGTCACCACTGAAGCTGCAAGGCAGGCCCTGGAAAAGTCCCAGGTTGGGCTCCTGGAGTCAGCAGCAGACGGGAGCTGGAGACAGGAACACACAGACACAGGAGGGCACAGACTGGGATCGAAATCAGACGAACAGACGGAATGCTCCCAGGATACCAGACATGGATGAAAAGAGTTTGACCCTCATGATCCCTCAAATTTACACAGATTATGATGCATATGGGATGGCATACTCCATTTGGTCAATTTTGGTCACCTGTGTGCTGCATTTTTCCCTAAAGGAGGGTCGCGGGTGGTGGTCCCTTTACTCCCCTTCTCTGTGAAGAGTGTCAGATAATTTTCAGAACCAGGTAGTGGCCTTGGTTCTGTGTACCATACTCTAGCTATAAACATGGAGCATTATCAGTCCTAGAGGCAGACACTGACTGAAAAATATGCCTTTAATTTCAGCAAGTGCAGGTACTTTAGAAGAAAAAGAAAACTGGTTTTATACTACCTCAAACCAGGACATATAGTTTACTTTCTAATTGCCAGCTGTGTTCTGTGTATTTATCCTTATGCTATATTTGAATTTCTTTCTTTGTGCCTGCCAGTGCTCTTTAAAAATGTCTTTTGAAATAAAGGTGCTCTAAGGTGGAAAAGAGCATCCCAGGCAAAGAAGGGAATTGTCAAATCTGTTCTTGACAGTCCAGAGGAGCATTGGTTCAATGTTACTAAACATTACTTTCATCACTTCTTTTTGTTGCAATCTCAAGCTTCAGCCTGAAGCAGTTATTCCTTAGTTACATGCTTTACATATTCAATTAAACATTTTCTACCCTGACCAAATCTCTATTTACGGTGTATATGTCTGGCCAAGAATGGATTGGAAAGTCCAGAATGAAGAATTTGAGAGACAGAGATAATGTATTTTTGGTCAGGGAGTACAGATATGCCAGTCTCATCACACTGAAATAATTTTTAAATGCCATTCTTCTCCTTTCCCACTGTAACCAGAATACTTCAGGTGTTGGTCAGAACACCAAACAAAACCTGACATGTTCAGTAGGTCTTCCCATAATCACAGAGAAGAGGACACGTAAAGGAGAGGTACATAAATACGTAAACTATTGTGCAAAAGTGTGTTTTATTGGGCTATTCCTGGAAAATGTGCTGAGGACTACTGTGAGAAACCCACGTGCAGAAGGACAGTAGATGAAAAGCAGCAGATCTTGCTCTTTAATTTTGCAACATTCAACATCTTAAACAAGCCAACAAATGTTTCACGAACAAACAAAAAGCTGATGTCAATTAGTCTAGTCTGTCCACTATCCTTTGGCTATGTAGTTGTCCTGGTTTCTCTGGGATAAAAGTATAGCATCAGTTTTCTGTTCAGGGAAGCTGCAGTTTTTGAGGACACTGCTGCACCTGATTCCAGCAAAACAAAGTTGACAAGACACATTGTTTTAGTTCCTTGCCAGCCATGGTGTGTGGGCTTCCACAGTGGCTGAGGTCTTCAGCAAGTTTGAGCTAGCTAAGGCTAGGAGGACAAAGCAAAACCTAGGGAAACTGACCCAAGCTGGCCAACAGAAGTATCCCATACCAGAAGTGTAATTTTTAGTATAAATTGGGAAACTTACTTGGGACAGGCCTCTTCCCCAGTGTCTGCCATCCTTGCAGGGTCTTGTTCATCCTTCTGCCCCCCCAGCAAGACGTACCCTGTCATTCACTGTGACCATTGTGTGTTTGCCCGGGCATGCGGTGCTTGACATCCTGCATTCACTGCTGGGAGCTCTGTATGGGCTGAGTGTAACTTTAATGCTGATAATATGAAATATAACAGCAGTTCTTTATTTTATGAAATCTGATTTTATTTCAATGTGCAGGTCTCCTTTCTTTCTCTTGATACCCCTTCCTGTATAGGGAAGGGTCATCGGGTGATAGAACAGTCAACATTTCTGGAGATATGTGAGGAAGGGTGAGCTGTCTGATGTGCAGCACAAGGTCCTAGCTTGAGTTCCTGAAGAGGCATTTCAACTGTTCCATTTGGTTTTATAAAGGCCAAAATTCTACATTAGCAAACATTACAATACCTGCTTGAGAGGCAGAGGCAATAAATACTTCTCAGCTACACTGTGTCTGCTCCTAGATTAGCCTGTTCTGGTACTGTTTTCTAGTGATACAATATGAAAAGGTTGGTCTTTCTGTAGATGCATGGTTAAGGGTAACTAAGGGGGCAAAGGTCAGCCTTGGACTTCTTGTGTTGGCTACAACTGCAGAGTTTCTCCATTAGCCTGGCTAACTTTTCCCACGTTAGGCAAGGAGAGGAATGCTGAAGGAGAACGAGTGCATGTAGTTTCCCAAGCAAATGGGAGAACATAAAACATAGGGTAGTAAATAAACATTACTAATAAAATGTAAAGGATCTATTTCAACATGTGTTCAAGAACTGATTTCATTGGCAGTTGGAGTGACTCCTGTAGTAAATACAACAAATGGAAAAAAGCTTATAAAGCACAAGGAGAAAGAGGTGGGAATCATTGTAGAAAAGTAGGAAGAAAACCAGAAAGAGGTAAATGGAACAAAACCGATGTAGTGAAGTACTCTTCTAAAAATTTCTTGCAGAAATTATGGTGTTCACAGAATCCCATAAAGTTAATTGAGGAAGTTACATAACCCTTTTGAAAGCTTGCTGCTCCCAACATTTTCTCATCTGTTTCTGTGTTAGGGTGTTGGCAGCCAAGCGAGCTGGAATGCCTTCACTGACTCAGAGTCCCCTGCGGCAAATCACTTTGCCTCAGTGCGCCTGTTTTCCCAACTGTAAAGTGGGGATACTGGCCATAACTAAGCCAAGGGAATGATGAGAGTATTAAATGGTTAATGTTTGTAAGCAAGCTTTGAAAAAGTAAAGTGCAAGCAGTAAAGCAGAAGGGATTATTATCCTGCCTTTGACTCAAGGTCTTCTCCCAGAAGTGTTGGATGGCTTGGTGACTGAAATGTCTTCTCAAGCCATAGCTACAAGAGATGCTGTAAAACTCTCTGATAAAGACACTGTTCTGTTTGCAGTATATATAGAAGTTAGGTTTTTTTGTTTTGTTTTGTTTTGTTTTTTTTAAATTGGGCACAAATTTACATTTTTATAGATAAACAAATGTGTCCATTGCTAGGAGAACAGGGGAGACCTGGTGAATGGGGCTCTAGATGGTGCAGGTGAGTTAAGAAATGATGCTTCTCTTCCTTAATGTGTTGCCTAACTTTGGGTAAGTATCTGTGCCTCTCTTTCTTCAGCTATGAAATAAGTGGTGCAATACTGACCTACCTACCTCAAAACCACCATGGAATTTGGTGTGGTTGACCTGCAAGCTGTTGCCATACAACTGACCTTAAGATCAGACTGAAAGATGTTTTTTATTCAAAACACAATTTTAATTAAAAAAAACAATAAGTTTTCAGATATTTTGCTTCTGCACTGTTACTATGGATGAACAGAAACCTCCCAGAATTATCCTGTCTTCAGCTGAAGACCAAGGCATCCCATTAATGTGAAGGAAACATGGCTCGTAACTCAAACTTAGGGCAGTAATAAAGACATTGCTCTTCTTAATGTTTTAATTGCTACTTAGAGCCCCATGCTGAAGTTAATAGTTGGCTCCTGTTCCATCTGCACAGGAGCATGGTGACTGTCCTGGGGCACCACATGGACTCGGCAACATGCCCATGTGCCCAGACTATTGCAGTAGTCTGAATCCCAGTATATTTTGAGAGCAGGCTTCTGGAGAATAATATGTGTAACCCTTTCTTGCCATCTGCAAAACTATACCTCCCATGTAAGCTTCTGATACCTTTAATCTTCTTTGTGTGTAGCACCAAGCTGCATTTAAAAAAAAAGAGCAAGAGAGAAGAATGAAAAAAAAACCAAACCGGTGATTTATATGACATACTTGTAGAACAAGCTTATATACATTTGTAGATAATGAGATTTATAAAAGATAATGTAGGGCATAAATCTTCAACCTACTGTTTCCACACTCCAGAATATGACATAAACCATTTAATATTGTAATGAGAAACACTGTAGTGCATATGGGTGTTTAGGTTGGCAGATGGGACCAGGTGATTCAGACCACATCAAAGAATTCCCTCTTTTTAAATCTCTGAACTTAATTTGTTATTTTCTGACAATAAAAACTGAATTGTAATTGTTTTGGGTTTTTTCACATGCTGGCATAATGAACTGTAAATCATGTCAGCATCTCAGCCTGTTTTAAACTAGTAATTCGTTTACTAGTAGTTCGTTTGTACTAGTGTTTTATAAGGTCAACTCTGTTTTATTTAAGAAGAGCAAAGTATTTTCCATTGTGTATCTTGTGTCTTAAAAATTCCCAGAAGATGGTATTATACTGTTCATATCTCTAAGGTGTATATATGATCTCGTACTGAGAATGTTAAGTTTTGGGGAAGTTTTCGTGTTATTTTTTTGGACGATAGTCTTGTTTGTTGGAGCTAAAAATAAGGAAGTGAGAAGGGTGAAATTAACTCTGTGTAGATAGATATAAATGTAATCCCATCTAAGCAGATTTTTGTTTTAAGGTCAAGAACAGTTAGGAGGTATGGTCAGAGGAATTCTGATGTGGCTTTGTCATTGTCAGTACAGATTATGTCTAATAGATATTGGCAGAATGCATAATTTCACTTGGTAATTTGTGTATTGGCAAAGCAGTTTGGAAAGGAAGTTTTTTAACCATATGACTGAAATATTTTCAGGCTCTGGACTCTGCTTTCCTCTTCAAGTTCTGTTGTGTCTGTGAAGCCAGGAAATCAGGAGTTGTGTCAGTGTGTCAGCTGGTGGTGTTGCCCTGTAAAAAAGCATGTGTTCCCCCAGCTAGGAAGTTCTGGGGCTGTGGGTACCAACGTGACTTGGGACAGTCACAATGCTACTTAGTTTTCACCTCACTCTGATACCTTACTCCTTGCAGCTAGTTTGTAGAATGAAGATTAACATATGAGAATCAGTGACAGATGTTTGCTTTTCCAAAAAAAATCAATGTGAAAAAAAAAAAAAGTCAACCTGAAAACAGCAGTGAACTAAAAGTTTTATGAAGAAGTTCCTGTATACACAAGAAATTGAATTTTGAAGGAAATCCAAGAATGACTGGCATGAGAAGTGTGCAGTAAAGGCATTGTAGCTTTAACTTCACTGGTGACACCAGAGAACATCATCCATTTATTTCATTGGGAGAATGACAACAGACAGGAGATTAAAAAAAAAACTGTCAGAGGAGCAGTGATACTCAACAAGCTTGATCCTCTCTCCTGCACAGGTCTCTCATGCCTGTTTGTCAGCTTGGAAGAATGAGGAAAGCTGTCTCTTCTCCATAGAAATCTGTGCTTGAGGTCTTTCAGAGATCCCTTAGGTTCAATCCCCATTAAACTGCATTTGTCATATGCTATGGATAGGACTGGTTTAGTAGAGATTTTAATGAATCTGATCAGAGATCACATTTTTCCCCTTGGGGCAGAGGCCATCAAGACCTAGTTGTTTTTTGTTTCTTTATTTCCTTACAGAATTACAGAGGTGCCAACATCTTGGCTAGAATGAAACCTTACCACATTTTAAAAGTAATTAGGTCATGACAATTCAGAGCTCTCCACTATGGATAAACTGTAAAATAAGATTTTACTAAATAGTAAGGTGTTACTTGCACAGTGTTGCAGGATATATATAAACATTCAGTATGCATTTTTATAGCACAATAGCAATCATATTTTTTAGAACCTTTAGATAAATTCAACTTGAATTTAGTGGTGAATGATTGTAAATATTAAATGACTAGAGTGTCTGTGTATACATAAAATATGTAAAGGGCATGTATATGTATACATTTTCGGTAGCCTTAAGGGTTTGGAAGGGAGGTAAATTGTTGATTGACAATAGTTTAAAATTCAGGTTTTCTTCATGAATAGGAATAGTCTAAATTATATCTAACTCATCTATGTTTTGAACTGATGTGCTTACTCTTCTTCATAAAATTAGTTACTGTTGCTGACACCAGAAATCCAGCTAGGTTTTGTTTATGTCTGTTAACTGAGTTTCTTGTTAAATTATCAGCAAAGCACCTACATAGATGTTTTGCTGTAGGTATATCATTGTAAGGACACATTGTAAAAGTATTCTTTTAATTAACTCCACGTGTGTTCTCTTTTACCCTCTCTGTCACTCTCTAGTAACAGTGTTCGTTCCACTTCTGTGTCATTAAATGCCCTTGCCTTACGTTTGTCTTGACTGGCTTCTATTTACAGAAATTGTAAACCAGTTGAATGCTCTGAGCAGCTTAGATGAAGATCAAGATGACTACATAAAGCAAGCAAATATGCCTTCAGCTAAATCAGCCAGTTCCTCTGAAGGTCTATGAGCTTTCCTCCTTTCTTTCTGTTTCTGATTGTCTGTATTTACTGTGACCTGTTACCTTTTGACTTCTGCTTGCATTCAGCTGTCAGTTTTATCTCTGTGCTTCCACCCAGCATGACTCTCAGTAATTTGTAGTGCATCCAACAGGTAACAACAGGATAGAGAAAGAGCCTATGTCCTCTACAGCTCCGTTGTCATCTGATAATGAACAAGAAAGAAAAAAAAATTAAAAAACAGCCCCCCAGAGCACAAGCCTGAAACATTAGTTGTGCAGTCAATAATACTTGACAGAATGTCCCCTCTCTGATTTTACTTGCATGTTACATCCAAAATTTTAAATTTCCTGCCGATAGTTAACATGTATGTGAACAACCACAAAGAAATTGTTGTATTTAGTTTGTTAAATGTTCTGTAAAATTTATTAAATGAAGATAGTAGAAGGCTTTTGTAGTAGTAATTTCTGTTACATAATGTTCTGATCAGCAAAGAGAAGTTTCATTCATTTCACTTTTTTTTTTTCCTCCTTTGTTGGCGTACCACTGAAGTGCATTAGCTTAGTTGTGCAGTTCGTGCCATACTCTGGTGCAGTGTTCAAAGGACTGTTGGTACAGGGGGTTTTGAGCTTGAAACACAGATGAACAGTTTGTATCTATATTAAAACCATATTCCAACTTGTTTCTAGAGCTTATCAATAAGCTTAACTTTCTGGACGAAGAGGAGCATGACCTGGCCAACTCTAGTACAAACCCTTTCGGTGATCCTGACACAGCAGAATTAAATCCGTTTGGAGACCCTGATGTAGAAGGTAAGAGATTTGCCTTACATAATTCATTCCTAATTGCAAATGCTTAATGAAACATGGTTTTATTTTCTGTGTAGGGCTGCAAATGAAGCATGTTACTTTGATACAATTATTGCATGCAGTACTGAGACAGCAATAGCAGCGATCCAGTTGCCACTGGAAAATTGATTTATCTTTTGACCCATATCCTTGTGTGTATGTGCCACTGAGGGGTAGCAGATAGAGTTGAACCAGAGACTTCTAGACCTGTCAGGTGTGTTACAAGTACTCACATGTGATATACATGGGCAACTCATCCTTTAAAGCATATCTATTTCACCTGGGTCCTGGTTTATATCAGAACTTTATTCACTGCATCACAGCAATTCTTGGTTAACATTGATCTTCATTATTGTGATTTATTTTTATCTCTTTAATTCTTCTTTTTTTGCTTTTATGGCTTCCTCAGTTAAGCCTTCTGGCATTGCGCCTTGCACCATGTGGTAGGTGTTAATCCCCTTTCCAGACCAACATGCCCATTCTTGTTCTGTTTCAGTGGGAAGTACAACTCCTGTAAGTTTTTAATCTGATAGGCCTTTGGCCGTAAGGCCAGAAAGGAGCTCCAAGACAACAGCCATCTCTGTTCTTCCCAGTTCCATGTCCAGATATGCAGGCTTCCATCTGCTGCCACTAAAAAAAAAAAAAAAAAAAAAAAAAAAAGTTGTATGACTCTCTTAGTTTGCAGCTGCTTGAAGTAACAATCCATACTTAGTTCCCAAGTTTGAAGCTATACTTAACTTTTCCTTTTCAAAGTTTCAAGACTTCCTCCCACAGAAAATACCAAGAAACATTTGCCACCTTTTACCAAACCCCAGTTGACAGTCTAATGATGATGAAAAAGAACCACACAGAGTAGCCCAAAGTACAGTCGTGTGACTTCTAATTCCAGGTCTAATGAGGATGCATTTCTGAGCTACAGTTTCCACCTGTGGTTACTCTCTTTCTCTGAACAAACTGTGTGTTTACCTAAAGGATGGCTTTTCTGCCTTCTGTGTCTTACAGAGGCCAACGTGGGTGGTGATCCAAGTCCTGTCCTACATCGACTGTTGGTGTAGTCTCACAGCTTTTATTTCTCAAACAGGGACATTGACACTATATTCTGTATTTGTCCATTGAAGCCATAAAGCCACTATCCTAGGCCCCTTCTTACTCCTGAAGTTGTCATGTGTTTCAAGAGCTGCAGAAGTTAATTGTTTCAGCTTTGTAGATACCAGTGTATGTAGACTAGGTTCTTATGTCTGGATCTTTTGCTTCGTTTCATGTCAGCTCCCTATCTGTGAATACCCTTAAAATCACAGAAGGAGGCAGAATAACCAGGGATTTAAACACCTATTCTCATCCATCTAGTTGTCCATAAACAGCTTGTTTTAAGAGACTCGGCCTATATTCCTTTTTACCTTCTCTCCTCTAAAAAAAAGAGCTCCCCTCTTTCTGGAGGAAAAATCCCATTTACCTAAACTGCTGTTTTCTAAACCCAGCTCTTATTTTCTTTCCAGAGAGAACCTACTCTTGCAGAAAGCAGCAGGTGTCCTGACCACAAAATATTAACAACTAAGAATCAGTTTCTTCTTATCTTAGGGGCAGGGAGGTAAAAACTGGTGCTGTTTCTTAGTGCTGGAGTAGCCTGATACCTCACTGTGAGCAGCCTACATCCACAACATCAACCTGCTTATGTTTCCAAAAGTCTCCCAGTATATGGGTATCATGGGTTTTTTGTCAATTTTAGTTCCTTTGGTGCCATCTTCAGCCATAGTCATGGACACTTCTTCATTCCTCTGGATCTGTTCTGTGTACTTGAACAGGGCTTAGACTGTTGGGTCCCTAAAGAAGTCCCATCACCTTGACTGTGGGCAGCAATGCTGAGTTGTTGGGTGTGTGTGTACCACATATTCCTCCCACACGTTGTCACCATAATGCAGCAGTCAGCATAGAATAACATGACAGGGATTTTGATAAACAGGGTGTCACTGGGTCGTTCCTACTGTGTCATAAGTTGTTTTTGATTTGGGAGGGATGGAGCTTCTGTCAGGTTCACGTGACAGCAGTAAG
Organism: Heliangelus exortis; assembly: GCF_036169615.1. Taxonomy (NCBI): domain Eukaryota; kingdom Metazoa; phylum Chordata; class Aves; order Apodiformes; family Trochilidae; genus Heliangelus; species Heliangelus exortis. Next base: position 34,844,829 of record NC_092424.1, read on the forward strand.
TCTTTCTGGATCACTGAACCAGGTGGAAGATCTGAGGCATTTCAGGCTGTCAGATGTAATGAGACATCTGGAGTGGCATTTTTTAAAGCTTTTACATTATGAATAGTGGCTCCCAAAGGATTCTTCTAGTCACCTCAGGCACATCTAAGAAGTGGTGGCTCTTCCACTCCAGAGCTGTTTTGTCCCTTTAATGGGCACTGGTTGTGTTCATCTTCCCTTGCTTGGCCATCTTGACATGTGCCTTTCCTCCAGTCATCTTCCTCCCCAGAAAGTTAAGGGAATAGAAACAGTGCTGAGACATCTTAGATGAGACAGTTCTGATCTTCTCAACAGCAGGAATCTGCTATGTATGTCTATGGCTAATTGGATCAGTGTCTCTATATGGGGACTTCCTAGATCTTACTGTTTTGTGGAGATTTCCCTTTGTTTTGGACATTTTGAAGCTACACAATATTGCAGATCTTTTCACCCTGTTGTCCTACTGCAGAAGGCTGCCCTGTTTGTTTCCCATTTGGCTGCAGGTATATTCCCTCATGGTTTAGGACATACATTCTACTTTGAGACCTCAGTAGAACTTCCATTGCTGCTCTCTTTTTAGGGATCTCTTTGAGACCATGCCTGCTTGTTTGGCTTTGCATCCTTAAGTGAATGTGACCTATTTGGTGGCCACGTCAGGAGCCTGGGAGCATCACAGAGTTTCAGGAGTTTAAGGCAGACTTTCTTTAAGGCAGTCTTGAAGAGACACGTTCGTTACCTGTTTCAGTTGTCTTGTGATCTGCCAAAATCAAGAGAGTAACCTTTTATGTGTGCTGGGATGAAGTATTTTTCTATTCACTACACATAAGACTGCTTTATCTTTTTATTTTGACAAGACAAAATCTTGAATTAGACTTAGTGAAAGTTCAGAGGCTTTCTATGGAATTTGTCACATACTTTCTACAAGGTGTGCAGAGCAGCCACCTGGAACCTCCTGAGTGGAGTCCTTTGCCATCAGACACTAGGAGGCACAATGTGCTGCTTGGCAGAGATACTCTGGGTTTATTCCTATCAAACCTGATATTCCTATCAAGCATCACAAACATGCTTGGTGAGAGAATGCTTCGAGTCACCCAGGGTATGGATATGTATGTATTGACAGTCACTCAAAGAGAAAGAAGGATTACTTGCCAGTAGATACTTGTTTCCTAGACAGATATTTCTTGTGCCTGTTCACAAACCAGCTACTTTCCCTCTATCTTCCTAATCCCATAATCACCTAACCCTGGGAATGTGGGGTGGAGAGAAACTAAAGGCGTGAATGCTTCCAGCATCCATGTGGGCGCGGTGCATGGCAGAGGGTCATCAGCAAGCTGTTTCTGGATGCTGCTGTGGTTTAAAAAGTCCTAAGTGCAAATGATGTTACATGTGCAGAATGTGCACATGAACAACTCAGCTCAAAAAAATCTTCAGCTGTGTTTCTTGGTTGACATGTCAAACTGAGGCTTGTACTCTCTGTATATAGTAGATTAGTTAGACATCAGAAATAGAAAATCAAAAGCATTTTTCAACTATATATGTAGAGAGAGTATATCTCTACAGGTTTATGCTAGATAATATGTAGATGATCATATGAAGACTGCCTTTTGGATTGTCATTTAGTCATGTTACGACAGAACTCTAAAATCAGATAATTTTTGTGCTAAATATTTTACTTGGAGAACAACAATTGCAAGTAGAAAACAACAATGCACTTTCTACACTCCAGTTATCTTTTTTTTTTTAATTTGGTGGGGAATACAAATTTTGAAGTTTCCTATGATGAGTGCACAACTTTTCTGCAGTACACATGAGACATGGGGGTATCTATTTGCTGGCACTGCCTCTCCCTTTCATTTAAAACAGTGTTTACACATGGGTTTCTTACCTTTGTGTGTAGACCCCTGAGCTCCCTGCAGCCTGTGTTACACTGCAAATGAAAACAGTGCTACAGTGCAGTACTGGACCCCAGAATCCTTTTAGGGATAGTCCCAAGGAGAACCAATATAGAGGAAAAACGATTACTCTTTCCCTTCTTATTGTATTTCCTAATGAAATACAATATGTTGCTGGTGTGAGCATTAATAAAAATGAGAGAAAAATCATCAGTGGTTTATTGGGATGCCAATCATTATGCTTTCTAGAAGTACTGGGAAGTTAGATTTTTATTCTATGCTGTTTGTTACGCCGTTCACATCACCATCATGACTGTGTGCCTGCCAGTAGTACAGTAAATGGCATAACTAAATATCTTTCACATGTGGCTTGTTCTTTCATCTTTTGCCAAGGGGAAAGTGGTGTGAGTAATGTTTTGGTGGGGGTTTTGTTTGGTTTAAGGGATGTGTCACAATATGTTTGTGTTAGAAAAGGCAAGTGGGTTGAAGGGCAGGGTGATTTCTGGACATCCTCTGGGAACTCGAAGGCTGATTGTGCAGATGGGTAGTGCCAGAGTCATTATCACAAGCAGTCTTTCTCAGTGGAGTTAGGGCAAGTAATGTTGCCAGAATCTGGCACAAGAGCAGCTGGTGCTTTTGCTGTAGTAATACTTCTACCTCGCCTCTTGTCACTCCTACCCCTTTGGCTTTGTTACTTAACCATACAAAATTATTGGGTTTTTGACCGTTGGAGTGCCAAAACATTTGGCGTTTTTTGCTGTTTGGTTGGTTATTTTTTTGTTTTGTTTTGTTTTTAACTGTAATTGAAAGAAAACTAGCTGAAGTAGAGACTGAAATCCTGTGTTATATAATGATGAGGGGGAAGCAGGGCAATCTGTGTTGATTCACTAGTGTGAAATCAACTCCAAGAGAGAAATAAGCCCCTTTCAAGCTGTTGGGTGTTCAGCCTCCCAAAATGCACTTCCCAGCACCATTAGGTCCTTTAGAAAATATAAGTGTCTTTTGTTACAGAGAAGGTAACAGTGGCTGAGGTTTCAAGAGGAGTGTCGTTGAGTCTCTGTCCTAGCACTTTAACTTGTTACAGAGACACAAAGCAATGACCCTCACTTTACCTAAGGACTAAAGGGTGTCAGTAACCCCATGGGGTTTCACCTAGAGACCTTGGTGAGGACCCTCCCTCCTGTGGGGACAACGAAGGAAGCAGAGGGGGGGTTGAGTTGTATCTTGGGCAACAGGAGGAGAGAGAATGAACAGCCAAGTTAAATGGGTTCTAGTGGAGCCCCTGCAAAATTCTGCCTATAAAATTTCTTGAAAATTATACTTGTAGAAGCTCTTTTAATTTTAGCCTGTGTGTAGAATTTTGTGAAATCTTTCAATCAATAACAAGCCTCCAAGCACTGATCTGCAATGCTCTGTGTCTAAGGCCAAACCTGTAGTTAACCGTTGAGCCAATGAATGAGGGAATTCTGTCCTAGTTAGGGTTACAGCACTTGATCCATAGTGTTGAAATAGAAAGAATTGCAAAAAACATTTGCATTGCCCCTTAAAATTTATCAGATTTAAACAAGCATTTAACTCCTTGTTTCCAGGATGCACTTAAAAGACAATTGAAAAGAAAAGCTTAGGTATAGCTTTAAGAGATTGTTTCCCAGAATGTTTTTAACTTCAGGAAATATTACTGACATTCCTTCTAGTAACGTTTGTTTGAATACTGCTTGCAAGTTATCAGCAAGAGATATGATAATGTGTATTTATCAACACATTCATGTGCAGGTGCAGTGATCAAATTGCAGAAGCAGGTATTCATAGTTGTGCACTGTCTTGATAAAATATTTTCGTATTTGAGCAAAGCTTAAAACAGGAAAAATTTTGGTTTAAACATCATAAGTTGCACGATTTGAAGAACACAAACATCAGTCATTTTTCTGCATTTCATAGGTTACTGCTGCTTTTTATGTGGAACTATCTTTTGAGAGCAGATCTCAAAAGCATTTCTGCTTGGCCTAGTTCATCAAATCTCTAAATGTGTGGATAACATTTGAATAGTATTCTGACTGTCATGAGCTTCATCACACATACCTACACTGTAAGGGTGGGTTTTGGCTTATCAGATTTTAGACACTACCAAGTTGAACATCTACCTGTCAACTTTGTCTGTAAAGGGAGTGTAGCTCAGCTGCAGATACCTGCACTGAGGACATCTCAGGGCAAGCAGGGTGGAACTTCTGCTTGACATGACCACGTGCACTGGACACTGGAATGATGTCAGTAAAGCAGTGTAGAACCTCTTTTCCAGTCTGAGCTTAAATAAATGAAAACTTATGTTTGTGTTGTTTGGCTCTCTTCTGTTTCATTTATAGTACTGTCAAGGGATTCTTGCTTGATTTATTCATATTTGTGCTTTTAAGAATATCTGCCTTGAGTGATTGTTGTTCCCTTCTCAGGTAAACTGTAGACATCCAGTATGACTTAATGGTGGCTTTTTCTGAAAAAAAAAATGGTTGCCTTTTCTTGTAAGGATGCAGGCTTAAGAACAAAATCACCATATATAAACTAGGGTGTGGGCTTAATATGTATCACCTGCTGTGCAGTAACATACTCCTGGCATACATGCCCAATAGTTTATTCCCTTTTATTAAGGGATAAGCATGTTGTATTTACTCTGGGGAAGGAGCAAATACATACACTACATCTGACATTCTGCAAATACACACCCTGATTTATCCTGCAGTAGTTTGTCTGTATGTTCATCTCCTGAGACACAGCTGAAATACTGCTTTATGTTATTCAAGTGAGGCTTAACAGGTTTGGACACTAACAGAACCTCTTCTGTAGGTTCTATTAATAGTAGTCTTTTAGTAAAGACTACTCTTGCAAACCTGATTATTTGCATTTTTCCTGTTAGTCACAACAATTTTGATTAATTAGGGGTTTTTTTAGAATGCATTTGGATAGTGTAAAGGCTGACCATTAAATATAATAATAACAACTTCTTGTGATCTCGGGCTACCTTTGTTTCACCTCATTTCAGTGCAGTGTCTGGTTTACACTTCCCAGTCTCCTTTTTCACTCCAGTTTTTGACTTGAAACAGTGTTAGCTGTGTTCTGAAATGCAAGAACTTAGGAGATACACAAGAGAGATGTGTATCGTGTCTGTTGCTTCTTTAATGCTAAATTGGACCAGAGAGAATTGCTGTGAGAATAAGAAACTGCAAACCTCAACTGGAATTAAAGGAAATTTTTTAAAGTAATCTTCTGAATAATCACCAGAGGGAAACTCCACAGGCACTGTGTGCAGTTGTAGGTGTATCTACCCAGTAAAGCCTGCAGTATTGTCTGGCAAAGTAGAATTTTATTTTGTTTCACCCAGATGAGCTTGCCCTCAGTCTCAGATGAATGATTTATATCCCGAGGATCCACATTGGGCTTACATAAGATTTTGATTAATTTATTCTGTTATTCCATCCAAACCCATTTGATTTCTGCTTTCTGACCAGAGAAATGATCCTTCTTTTCAGAAACAGATCCTTAGAAATAATGGATAAGACAATATGATAACTTAATTTTATAGTGCTCGTCTTGGTTTTTCATATTTTAACCTCAGAGACTAAGATTCTTCCTAAAATAAAATCTTTCCAGTCCCTGATGGGTCTTGATTGCTTTTAGGACTAAAGCCTTCCCAGCTCCAGTCCTTTGCCCTGGTCTAGACACTGGTGACCAGTCCAGTGTGCAGATAAGTGAGGCTGCTACCTGCAGCTGGAGACCATATTCCTGTCCAGCAAGGACTGGCTCTTGTTCAAAGAGTAGATTATAGTCAGTCACACTACATGGGGCAGGGTTTTCCATCACCTTCAGCTGTACTCAGGCTGGAGACAGGGTAAATTTCAAGTTTACTGGCAGAGTAGAGAACACATTTTCTAGCAATTCACTGCATTGTCAGTACATAATCCATCCCAAATGAAGTAACAACAGTGCTGTTTCTTCCACTGGTCCTTCCAGTTGTTGGGTGACTGGTGATTTTGTCTTTCTGAATACTCATTTAGTAAGAAACACACTTAAAACTTCATCTTTTTTATTTCTAGAGCCTTGCTACAAAACTTGTAGAGTTTTTTCTTTTAAAGTTAAAGGTATGCTTCTTTTCAATTTAGTAACATCTAAAAAAGAAACACTTTTTGGTTAAGAATAATGTGGGAGTGGTTATTGAAATTTAGTTTTAATAACACTAGATTGAGGTTCCTATTTTATAGATTTTGAAAGTATCTCAAATCCAATATTGAGCTGGTCATTTGTTGCTTCAGGAAGAGTAAGATTAACTTTAAGTGTCTTTGTAAGAATTACTGTATTGTTGTATGAGGATTTGTATTATTCAATATCCAGCAACCATTCACTTCTGTGTTATTATTTCTGTAGTGACTCTTTCTCTAAAGAACTGCATGCAGCTCCAAGATGCTAATAACTTTTTGTTGTGCAGCCCAAATAATGGATAATAATTTGATTATTTTTCTCTTTAGGGTTAATTTAAATTCATTTTTACTGTGAGACTATGTATTGTTACCAGGAGCAGTTAGCAGTGAAAATATGTATGTTTTGAAATGCAATTAATGGTCATACCTAGTAACTGATTTTTAGTCCAGTCATTTTAAGAAATGAAAAGACCATGTATTTACTATCACCATTTTTAATATCCAGCAAATGTAATTTTAATATAAAATACAGGATATCTTTTTTCTTTATTAAAAGCTCAAATAAATAATTAAAAACATTTTGTTAGGATACAGAATGGCTAATTGCTTGGGAAAACATTGTAAAATTTGTTTCAGTACCATTTATATGAAAAATAAGAAAACTAGTGTTACACTGCAAATAAGAGCATTAGGAAATGAGGAATGAAACCTATTCAGTATACTCTAGATGAAATGTCCTTTTGACCAATTTTTTAATAAACAGGGTTAAATGGTAAATAAACAAAGCATGAAAATTCATCTAAGAGCCAGACTTTAGGTACTGAGAGTTAAGAAGCAGACCTTTTCATAAGCCTTCAAAAAAAACAAACAAACAAACAAAAAAAAAAAAAAAAAAAAAAAAAAACCCAAACAGCTAACAGAGTGATAGAATGCTTTCAGGTTTTTTCTATGTTAAAACCATTTAATGATTTTTTTTGTTGTTGTTATTTGGTAGAACGGGACACTGAAATAGCTTCATCTTCAAAGCCAGAAGAAAGTTTTGGTGTTGATAATTACAATCCCTTCAAGGATGAAGATGCCTCAGAGTACTTGAACCCATTTGATGAGCCAGATCCTGAGCCTGTAACGTTTGTAACTGTAAAAGGTTCTCCTCCACAACCTGCAAAAAGGAAGAATGTCAGACCCGTGGATATGAGCAAATACCTCTATGCGGATACCTCTAAAGCTGAAGAGGAAGAGCTAGATGAGTAAGTCTGATTCTTCATCTTTCAGCAGCTTTGGAAGCATTAGTGGGATCCCTGACTTAATCATGAGGTGTATTGGGTTCAACCATGGTGATCCTTAATCACCTCCTCAGGACAGATTCCCTAGGCAGCTCAGCAGGAGGAAATACCATACCCCCAAGTCATGCTGTTACACTAAATATGATCAGTTAGGAAACTTTTCTTTGCCTCATTGATAGCAAATTACTTGATAGGGAACAAGTCTGTGTACTTTTTTGGCACTTCATACCCTGCCCAGTTGCAAATGAACCAGAAATAAAGGAGCAGCAAAGCTTGGTCCTTCTGTCCTTTTCGCCACTACTTTTACTACATAAAACAGTATTTATTTCTTTTTTAATGCTAATGAATGGTTTGTTTTATATTGGTCCAGTAGGGAAAAAGGAAGAGCACTGTGCAATCTGCATAGCACAGTTTTCAGAGTCTCATAGAACTAAATATGGAAAGTTCCATTTATTATATGGAAAAAATAACAAAATATGCACTTTCTTCATTTTTTTCTTTGATCATAACCACATGTAAAACTTTTATAATCTCATACTGATTGCCTTGTGTTATAGTACAGAAGCCTAACAAGGAGTGATAGCTTTTTGCAACAGCTCTGCCACCTGGGAGGTTTGAAGGTGTATACTTTCTCCTTGTTTGTGGTCATTAGTCACCAACCACACCGCTCATGAGACAGTTTATGTTGATTATATGCAAGCAATTTTACAGACAACTGTAATTAACATTTAATTTTACATTATTTAATGATATTTATCATGGCATTACATTTGTATTGCTTTCATATTTAATATTAATACAGGTGTCATCATCTGTATTTCTCTATTTATAGCTTTTTTCTAGGAAATTGAAGGATTCCCATGCACTCTAATAGAAATGTGTAAAGGACCCTGCAGGGTTTTTTCCTTTTAAACCTCTGTGGCCACATGGATGATGTGGCACACAGTGGCTGCTGTGTTTTCAGAGGACAGTGTGATCACACTGTTGATGATCACACCAGGCACCCCTGATCAATCACCAGAACGGGAGGGGGAAATCACTGATCATAACCAGAATCTGGAGGGAGAAAGAAAGATGTATACTTGACATCACAAAGATAGAGGTGTAGAGGACAGCAAAGACAAAGGAGAAGAGCAGAAAGAGCAAAATCTAAGTGGATGAGCAAGTGAAGAATTTTCTCGTTTATATTTATACACACATTTCCACCTTAAGTAAATCTGTGCCAAATGGGCTTGCAGCAGTATTTAAAATTTTTTTGAAGTTCCAGCTAAATTGTGGTACAGGGAGCACCAAAGGAGAGATTTTCATAGGCAGTGCCATTTTGTGCTTATTGTGTGCCTGAAATAATTAGGGTTTATTTCCAGGTGTATATTGTTTTAATCTAATGCAAATGTTGGTACTTTTATTATCTACACAAGTGGCTAATCTTCCAAATCCTGTTAAAGTCTAGGCTACAATGTTGAGTTGAGGCAGATCATACCACAAAACCCCAAGATGTTTCAATAAAAGGAAACACATTTCGTGTTTGTAAAGACGTTACCTTTCCATTCTCATATACTATCTCTTCTGCTAATTAGTTGTATTAGATCTATCTGCCTTAAACAGTTGCTGTGTTTTGTATCTCTAGCATGTTCATCACTACTTGTCATTTGTCTGAGTTAAATGGTGCTAACTTTTTCAATCTCTCTTCATACAGAAGTCTCTTCATCTCTCTAATCATTTTCACCGCACGTCTCTGGACCCTGTTATTTCTTCTGCTATGTATCTATTTTAAGATGTGTTGACTTGGGCTGAGCAGTGTATTCAAGACAAGGCTGAACAACTGAGTCATATCAAAGCATTAGAGAACTTTGCACATTATTTTCGGCCTCTATCCTAGCATCTTGTCTTTTGATTTTTGTTTTGTTTTTTTTTTGGGTAGGTTTTAATAATTTTTTTTTTTTACTACCACTGGTCCAATTCTTTCCTCAAGTGTGGTTATGAAACTGGTAGAAGGAAAGCATGAGAAATAGAAGGCTCCTGCAAGACATTTACTGTTGCTCAGGGAATACAATGCATTTTTATCCTTGCATCTTAAGTTCACCTAATGCACCATTTGGCATTTTGCTCTTGTATTATGTGTGAAGTGTGATGTGTCCTGGGAACACGGACATGTCAGTGAGCATCAGGACCTTGTCTCACTCTGGTCTGGCAGATCCCGAGTTCTGATTCTGGACTCAGAGGTTACACAAAATGCCCCGAGAGTTGAACTCTGCCTCATTTTGTAACAGACTCTTCTAATCTTGGAGAAGGTACTTACCCTCACTTTGCCTACGTGAAGGATTTACCTTGGCTAATTTGGTTAATTGACACATTTCACTAATGGTTGTGAAGATAATGTAAGATTTCACAACACACATAAGCAAAGCACAGTCACAGGCATCAGCATAATGAGGCATTGCATGGTACAGAGGGACTTAGATGATCCTCTGCATATATTCTGCTGTAAAACTATGTGCTCTCAAAACATGCTTCCTCTGGCTAAATTCTCATACCTCGTTAGAGATAAGGAACACGTTTCCCTTTGGATAGTTGGGGCATTTGAATGTTAGTGAAAAATTATTTTGTTGGGGTTTTTTTAATATATTTTATACATTAAAATCAAAATGGTTGGTAGCTACCTGTTAGTAAAGGACAGCATGCCTTGCTGAGTTAAGTTTAATTATTTGAAAATAGTGCAGCTCACAACTATTTGAAGTATAATACTTTCTGCCTTAGTAATATTGCCTGATCTTTTAACCGTACCACACTGACAGCTTTGTTTTTCTTCAATAAAATCTTGACCTTTTTTTTCAGTTAACCAGTAACATTGATAAAAATAATTTTTAGACTGGTCAGAATAAAACTTGCTTTCAGATAATATTTGGCTCTGTGGCTTCTTATCTTGTTAATCATTGTGTGGCTTAGAATAATGGTGTCTAATTGGAAAGACTGACAAGTTGCCATCTATTGGAGCTGCCTATTGCACAAGAAGCCACAAGCCACCACACTACCCAGCTTAATGTTAGGTATTTCATCAGGTTTGGGTTTTTTTAAATGTTGTAGTGGACAGTCCAGTCTCTCTGTAGGCAAATCATACTGTGTGGATCAGTTAAATAACTTCACTGAAGCAAAATTAATGGAGGCAAGCTTAGAGAAAAGGGCTTTCATCTTTTTCATCTGAGGCTTTTTCCTGTGCTTAGCTTCTTGCAGAGCCACATGGAAGCTGCTGGACCAAACTGCTACATGTAACAGACCCCAATGACTTGAAAATTTATAGCCTCTTTGTGCAAGAACTTTTTGGAATTTTTGTTCTGGATTTTTTTTTTCTGTATCAAACTTATTTTTTCATAAATGTTTCTCAACATTTTCTCATGATTTAAAAGAAATATAAAGGGGGGAAAGTGGAAAGTACAGTGTTGTGTTCTGCCCATACTATGACCAAAGTGGAGGTTTAGTCTGGCCTTTAAGCAAGTTCTTCTCTAGGTAAAAAAAAAAAAAAAATACAGTAAGTTGCCTCTGTATAGCACTTACTCCTGGTGTATGCAGTAGAGTAAAACTCTTACGGGTTTATGCACGCAGTGCAGAAAATTCTGGAGCACAAAAATTCAAAAGGTGGTTCTACTCTCATCGATAAGGGTGATTAGTTTTTTTTCTCACACCAAGTTCATCTTAACACCTTACAAATACACTTTTCTAATTCCAAGTACACAGAAGTAAATTACTTTCCTGCCTTACATGCTGTGTCTGTTGGCTGTTCAGAAGGCTAACTTGTTGAACTAAAGAAAACCTTGTGCTCTCCTGTAGAATGCATTGTTCTTCAGCCTTTATCTCTTTTATCTTCATTTTCACCTCCCTTTGAACTTTCTGGTGTCTGAAGACAGCTGAGCTGGGCTGTCAGCTAAATTAGAGCTACTGACAGCTAGGTGCATTCTCCACTCCAGCCTGAATACCCTCCTTTTTCTACTGCCTCCCATGGAAAACACCCATCCATTTCTATTTAACTCGTTATTTTGATGTTGCCCTTAGTTTTGATTGCACTGGTGGTTTTGAGCTTGATGGGCAGCAAAGTGGGAACACCTGAAAGTTGTCTTCAGTCAGCAGATGAGTTATTTTAGTGTTAGTCTTTCCTTTCACTTTGGTATCTGGATTTAAATCTCTTTCTCTGTAACAAGCAGTGGCAGATTCTCAGAAAGGTCTGGAGGTTTTAAGCCCTGTCATCTCTTATGTGCTTCAGTAAACTTTGCTTTTTAGAAGTAGACTTATTTTCTGCAGTGTGGATTTTTAATTGTTTGCTTTTTCTCAGTGAGAAGAGGATTAAGGTAAACTACATTAGAATAAATTCTAAAAGCAGTCCATGATAGTGAAAGACATTTTCATACTAAAAGTACACAAACCAGAGATAAATGGTCTGATGCAAAGGGAAACTGGATGAATTGGTTTTTTGCTTGTGCCCAAGTTTGGCTGTTGTAGTTCTTCAAAAACAGTGTGTAGCTCATTGCCCTTATCCTGAGAGGAAATTTGTAAATGTGTCTAGCTAGGTAGGCTCTTGCCTAATGCTGTATGCAGTATTGTTTTAATCTAGAGTTGAATTCAGGGGACTGAGGTTATTTGTTGTGATTAGTGATGCTTTATATAAACATCTGTGAGAACTGCAGTCACTTACTTACATAAACATAGCTTGAGATATATGAAAAGTATATCTTGCAGTGGCAGTATGGACTAGAAAAGAATTAATTACATACTGGCTTTGTAATTCCCATTCAGGCCAAGAAGTTCCCCAACAATATTCTTAGCAATATACAAAATTACTGACTTTTCTGAATAGAAGCCATTATTTAATGTACTATTGATTGATACTTGATGTGTCAAACTAATAGATAATATTTGGAAAAGCTATGGAAGTATTTACTTGGGGTGGAACAAGTACTTGGAGTTGGAATGTGAATCCAGAGTTTAAGAATAATTCTTTGGACTGCATCCATTTGGTGAAGATGTTTACTGTGTGTCTTAAACAAGGCTTAATTATAAAAAGTGCTTCCAAAATAGAGAGATGATGGCTACTGGTATCTGTGGAGAGGTAGACCCAAGTCAGCTGTGGTTTTCTTACACTATTCTCTTATCCAAAGAGTATTCTTGAAATGGTGTGGTGCCTGTTCGCTGCAAGGGTTAAAATACCCTTGATGTTGATTGTGTACTTATTGAGGCCAAAATTTTCAGATTTGGACAACCAAGAATGAGGGCTATAAAGCTGTGTTGAAGCATATCATGTAAAAGTGACCTGTTTCTTAACTCTGTTCTACTGAAGCATTCTTAATTCTATTAATTACAATATTAAACAGCCAGCAGCTTCACTCAAATTTATTTTTATTGAGCTTATCTGTAAATCAGATCACTCTTTGATACATAGCTAAGTATAATTGAAGAGTTAGCTTTATGCAATTGATAAAACTTCTGTAATTTACAGAACTTAATAAAATCTATGGAAATTCTGACCTAATGCAATTTCTACTGCTATAACTCATTTTTCAGTCGTATAAAAAAGTAGCAAATAAAAGCATGTAAAGGTAAAATGTTCTTACATGAGATAATAAAAGCATTTTAGTCATTGGCTTCTCTAAATAGGTCTTTTTTGTTTCAATTCCAAGAAGACAGCAAAGAAATGTGTTTCCCTTCTTTTAATTAGATCAAATCCATTTTATGAACCAAAATCAAGCCCTGCTTTATTTAAAGTTGCTCCGTTGCAAGAACCGGAGAAGAAGATGAAAAGAAAGGCTCCTGAACCACCAAACCTCTTGCCAAAGACAGAGACAGGCATGAGTGAGAACACATCAGCTATTCCTGCATCGAGAGAGCTTTCTTCTTCTCCTAAGGTAGGTTTTTCATACCAAAATTTTGTCTTCATTATTAATAGTACCTTTATGTGTATTGTAGACATCCTATTTATTTCTGCAGGCCATCTTAAAAGCTTTGCTTATACTTAATAAGGTGTTGGCTCATCTCGATTCACTTGCTGGTTCATAGGGAGGGAGCAGCAGTAGGAGCTTGTGTTTTTTCTTTAAGGATTTAATGACAACAGTAACAGCAACTGCAGTTTCAAAGGAAAGAGTCTTCTAGTAACAAATGTTACAGGACAGCTGGATATACCATCTAGAAGGAAAAAAATAATATTGAACAATACTTGGTCTTGATCTATTGTGATGGTGCTGAGCCTCGCCCTTGTTGAAAAGTCTGTCTCCACATTTCTGTCAGAAATCTGGGTTTTAAGTGCTTAGTACTGGATACTGTTTATTTGTACTGGAATTTATATATGGCCAATTCCATAGGTATGTCAAAGTAATTTTAAAAAAAGGGCAGCCTACTTTAAATCAAATTAACTGCTTATTAGGAATGTCCAGACTAACCATACTTATATATGCACATACATCTGTGTTTGTCAAGGGAAAATAGAAGCTAACTGATGTTGAAGAGGGCAGTGTGCAGCATGGGTATTTTAGGATTACAACAGTTTAATTCTGTTAGTGTGAATTTCAGCTCCAGTGTATCACCAGTTAGCACCAGTTCCAGTTAGTACCACTTGTGCCTTTTTAAGCAAAATAAGCTTTTTTTTTTTTTTTTTTAGCAAAATAAGCTTTTTTAAAGTATTTAATAGTATATGTTGATGGTCCCTTCTTAAAAATGAATTTGATATGTACTGACTGCTTCTTTTGAAGGGTAGGAAGATGAGGACAAAAGGTTTCCCTTCCAGCTAATCTCTCCCAGTTTATGCATATTATCATCTGGTTTGCCTTGTATTGGACCTGCAGTACATTAATTTAAGAATAGAATGAAACTACTTGTCATACCTATCATTTCATTGCTTAATTACTCAGCCAGCTTTGCTGACATGTCCTTGTTCCCCCAGGCTCTGATCTTGCTGTTGTTTTTCCACTCAGTCAGGGTAAAGACCAGAAATCTAATCTGTGTCTGCTGATAGCAAAACAAAACAGCAGAGTTGTCCAAAAGGACAATTCACAAGTTACTCTTAATATGCAAAACCATAATATTAAATTGGAACATAGCAGTTTTATAATTAGGTTCAATCCTATTTGCTGGAGCTTCTCTGTGAAAAATACAATTTTTGAATGCAGTCAGGTAGTTCCTACTCTTATCAGTTGTTTTTTAGTATTAGTTCCCAAATGTTTTGGTGCCTGCCCACTTGCCTCTCTGTCGTTGATGCTGAGATCAGCAAAGGTCCAAGTACTGAAACTTTATTCATTAGAATTTGTTGGAAGATCCAGGTATCAGTTCTAGAGTAGGCAACTGTGTCCCATAGAAGAGAAGCTGAAGCCATGTGTCTGCATGAGCATGGTTTTATTGCTTTTGTGAGAATGAGGTGGCAGGAATGCAACTGCATTTATGTGGGAGGTGAAGACTGACTTACCAGGGAACAAGAGGAAATGGGTAATCACCCTTAACTGTAGAGTAATTTTTAAGTGTTAAAAGAAAATCCAGTGCTCTGGCACTGGGTTGGCATTTCTCATTCACTATTTCTCATAGCATATGCCCCATATGCTTTGGTCACTCAGAGATCTCCCATCTAAGAGTTTCCTACTGGGCTACCCAGGATATCTCAGTAAATGAGTCTTCTGCAGTCCAGTCTTAGCAATAGGTATTTCTCTGACAATATGTGATTATGTGAACAGATATAGAATGAATATCAAGCCACAGGATGCTATTTGTACCTGTCCTTTGTTTTTGAGTTACACGTAGCAATGGTGAAAGAATATAGCACCAGGACAGGAGGGTAAGTAAGCCTAAATCTGTCATAATAATGTGTGATTGATTCTCACCTTTATGAAAGTCACGGTGTTTTCAAGTCATGAAAATATAGGCATTGATTTTTGTTGCTTGTAGACAAGAGCTTGCAATGGCCTTTTACATTGGCAGAAAAGGAGAATACACATTCACATAATAGCTTGAAGCCAGTGATAACATTTCTGGCTCTCTTTAAGATTGCTCTTTATTTTTTAAATAAAAATTGTTTTGCGTGGTCCGTGATAGTCTCTTCTATCATGTCAGACGAGTTAGCTGGTTTGAGCTCTAATGAAGCATGTTTGTGGGAAACATATAATAAGAAATATAGAATCCTTTTTCAGCATGAGGTGTAATAACCCATCCAGTATCCTTTTCAATCCATTACGTATCTCCAGTTCTCCTGCTTAGTGGAAGTTTTGTGGAAGAGAAGGAAAGTAATATTCCGTATAGTACTAGGCACAGTTCTCCAAGATCTCGGAGATGCTATAGTCTCCAGCTGCTTACTTTTCCCACTTCTGTTTATCTCAGCATTATCAACCTTTTGTGACTGAACATCTGAAAGATGCTTACAGCTTACATGGATGTACATGGAATGTACAACATGGATGCAGTAATGCAGCCAGGTGGAGAAATTGTATTAAACTCCAAACAGTAGACAAAGATCACTCCTTGTCTCTTGGAATCAAAAATGTCTCAGTTGCCTGTTCACATAACAACTTCCTGGCTCTCTGGGATATCTTTAAAGATTTTGCTCCTTTTCAGCTTTAGATTATTTGCAAAGGAATCGTGCAGTTCATTTGCATAAGATCTTTGTCACTTCCTATGCAGATAGATAGTTCATCAAGCCCATGGAAGACCTGGGAGGTAGTGGACAGAATTTTAAGGTATCTACTGTTATGAACTTCTACCAAAAAAAAGCACTCTGAGGAAATCTGCCTTTGTGTGCAGCCCTAAGACATTTTATCTTTTAATAGGAAGAAAGGCAAGCTACACACATAACCTGGACAGAGAGATAGTGAGATAATCATATTGAAGCACAGATGATTCATTAAACTTGCAGCCTTTCAAATGTTAAGTAATAAAAGAGGATCCCTATTTTGTACACTACTGAAGCAATTTCTTATTACTGTTTGCCTGTGTCTTAAATGGTGTTTGTCAACTTTACTAGCCATGTGCTTTTTCTTTGCTCCTTACTATTGATCTATGTTTGGACATAAAACAGCCTAGTGAGAGTATGTGCGGGAATAAGAGTGAATTGATCACTTGGAAATGCAACTGTAGTATTTTTCCATTTTCATAGAATCATAGAATTAGCCGGGTTGGAAGGGACCTCAGAGATCATCAAGTCCAACCCTTGACCCACCGGTGCGGCTGCTAGACCATGGCACTGAGTGCCACATCCAGTCTCTTCTTAAATGTCTCCAGGGACGGAGAATCCACCACCTCACCGGGCAGTCCATTCCATTGCCTGATCACCCTCTCCGTAAAGAAATTCTTTCTAATGTCCAACCTAAATCTTCCCTGGCACAACTTAAGACCGTGCCCTCTTGTCTTGTTGAAAGTCGTCTGGGAAAAGAGACCAACTCCCACCTCGCTACACCCTCCTTTCAGGGAGTTGTAGAGAGTGATGAGGTCTCCTCTGAGCCTCCTCTTCTCCAGGCTGAACAGCCCCTGCTCCCTCAGCCTCTCCTCATAGGATCTGTGCTCGAGTCCCTTCACCAGCCTGGTTGCCCTCCTTTGGACCTGCTCCAGGACCTCGATATCCTTCCTAAACTGAGGGGCCCAGAACTGGACACAGTACTCGAGGTGTATATACCTTTTGGTGTTCATACCTTTTGCTGAAGGTATGAACTAAAGAGTATCTTCATCTTCTTAATTGAAGCTTAGGGGTTTGGAAATACTGTATTGCATTCATTCTCTATCCTGAATTCTTCTGTTTTCCCCCTCCCCACCTTCCTTGCTCCACCTTGTTCCAGTACCATGAGTTATAGGAGTACCAGAAACACAGAACTGACACAGGAACACCACCAGTCAGTCCCTTTCAGTCGCAGCACAGTCATCACTCAACTGGAAAATGTATCTTCAGTATCTTGCCAGTGTGCTGGTTTGGGGTGTTGTCCACAGCAGCTGCAAGTTCAAATGATCCAATAGTATGTAGGCTAGTACTGACAGGAAGCTGCCTATTAAATCTGAAAGTGCAACCTTATTCTAATTTTCCACCACTTATTCATGTTCAAATGTCTTTCATGGTTTATATTCCCCTCTGTTCATATTTGTAGCAGTATCAATTTTTTTAAAATAAATCTTTAGTCAGGCAAGTTCCTACCCACTGAATGTAGTTAATCTGTCAGTATGGGGAAGTTAAACTCCTGTTTTTTTCTGTTTTTACTGGTTTCATGGAAGGGAAATGATTTGTTACTGAAGGGGCCACTGTTAATCTTAATGCAGACGGAAGTAGGGATGAGTGTATCATTGTAAATTATCATGTAGCTAATTATGGCAACTTCTAGGTATTGTTTCTTTCATTTCTGTTTCATTGGAGACCAGAATGTTCACTGATTTCTCTGAAAGTGGGAAAAACATAGTATATACATGCACACATACATATGTATCAGTGATTTAAAAAAAATAATTAGCTAATGTCTTGTATGTAGGCCATATTTGTCAAACAAAAAAATTATGTTGAAGGCAGAGAATCTTTAAATTAGTAGTCTGAAGATTTGAAACTAAACTGCAAGTCTGTGCTTTTAAAAAGTGACTTCTACAGATGTAAAAATTGCAACTCTATGCAGAAGTGGGCTTTCATTCCATGGTGTTTTGCATCCTGATTTTTGGCTTGGAACCCTAATGATTGAAAATGGCTGCTCTTCCCTATAGCACTGAAACCAGGACAAACAATAGAACAAATGTAAGTACATATTGTGGAGAAAATTTAGTGTTTCAATAATACACAGGAGATGTAAGCAGTCGTATGTGAGCAGGAGTTCCCAGGACTGACTCTTAATAAAACTGATCCCCTTTTGAGACTGAGTCACAAAGCTGCCTCAGATACCTTGTTCCTTGAGGTGCCTGGTTCTCAGCATTGGCAGTAAAAGGCTGTAAAACACTTCCTTTCAGTAAGTTAGGGTTGGCTGACTAACTGATAGGCATTTCAAGTTGGTGAGATGAACAGTCCCTGAATATTTACAGGGACTATGTGTATATGACCTCAGGAAAAAACCCATGATTGGGCAGGCAAAAAATGGGAAGAAGCTGCAAAAGCTTTTTTTTCTCTTCAACATGGAGGTATGCCTGCATATGAATAGAAGACATGGAGATAGAGTAGGAGCTCTGATGGACAGGGTGGCTCAGTGAAATAGATCCTCTGTTTTGGTCTACGTATGGAATTGGAGATTTTGTGAAAACTGGTACAAAAAGTATGTGCAACGTGTGATAATCTATCCATGAGCAGTCTCAAAAGATACCAGTGGAAGGGACAACTTGTTACTATCCATTACGATCCAAAGGAGGTTGCCAGATACTGTATGGACATGCTTGAGACTCGTGCTTTTATGAGAAGGTCTTTGCTTACCAGTGGTCTCCTTAGGCTACCAAAGTGATAAAGTCTTTCTTAATTAAATATTGCTTGTTTTGTCTGTGGGGTTTTACTGTAGCAGTTGTCAGTGTTAACAATGCATTGGGTTTTGTTTCTTTGCAACCTTGCTTGATTTCCTCCTCCTTTTAGACATTGAGAACATAGAGGAAACCAAGCCCACCCTTGTTCTACCTGCTGTTTTCTGCCCTTCTGACTGAAGTATTGTGCGTGCCCATTTTTTAGCAAAAAGACAGTTGAACCACTGC
Source organism: Heliangelus exortis (assembly GCF_036169615.1). Classification (NCBI taxonomy): domain Eukaryota; kingdom Metazoa; phylum Chordata; class Aves; order Apodiformes; family Trochilidae; genus Heliangelus; species Heliangelus exortis. The sequence goes on from NC_092424.1 coordinate 34,863,861, forward strand.
CAAAAAATGTTTAAGTGCTGTTCTATAGTCAGATTACCTCTGAGAGATGCTTGCTTCAGAATTTGAGGTTTCAAACATATCATTCAATAATTTACCCACATATTCCTGCATCAGGAGTTACGCAAAAGTTTGAAGGCAGAGCTGAGCTCCTAACCTCACCCCCTCACTTCTCACCTTGTCCTGTTTCCAAGCAGCAAGAAGCCAGAATGTTATCTAGATGGGAACACACCACCCCATGCAGGTCTTTCTGCATAGCTCATGACCCATGCTGCACCCTGTACCTTGTTATGCAGGGAACTGGTCCAGGTTCTGTGATGTTTAAGACAAAGGCCAGCGGAAAGGCACTGCTTTCTCTGACAGTTAAGCAACCCAATGCTGTCCAGGAGCAGTGAATTTTATCCTTTCCTCTGTCCTGAATTCATTATGTGGTGCTAAGCTAATTTCTTGAACCAGCTTCTGGGTGGTTCAAGACTGGGGTGTTTTTTTTTTAAGTTCCCAGCGTGATTCAACCATGATAAGGTAGCAGAGCCTAGTGGCTTCACTCAAGTGCTGTGCAGCTGAAAGAGTGCTGTTTGGTATCACAAGTATCACAAAACAAGCAGTTCTCTGTGAAGTCAGGTCTTAGGTGGCTCAGACTGAGGACTCAAAAGCAACAACTTCCAATAATTTGGAGTTAGATTTTTTTGTGGGCCTCACTTTTTCTTTGGTTGAATGGACTGTTACCTTACAAGTATATCTGGAAGATTAAGTGTTTAATCTTCTGCATTAAAATACCATTAAGATGAACACTGTAGAAAATCCCTTTGATGAGATTAATAATATCAAGGTCCAGGGAGTGTGCCCAGATGAGACATGAAGACAAACAGCTAATAATTCAGAAAAACAAGAAAACTGGGTAATACCATTCAGTGAGGTTGTTTGTTGAATGCTCTCCATGAAGGAGAACTCTAGAGGAAGAAGTACACTTAAAGACTGTATCATAATACAAACAAAGAAAGTGTACTAAGTAATGTTGGATATGTAACCATAGTTTTGTAATATCCCAACTTCTGGACAGTTGATTTGGCAACTCTAAATGCTGGTACTTAAGAATGACTGTTTCTTCTTTATATCCTTATTAGTAGTGGGGATGCAGATAACAGGTCTCCAGGGCTGTCCTAGAAAAATCTTCTTCATTGTAAATTAATATGCATAATTTGCAGGATGATAAATGGTTGGCTTTTTCAGCTATTTTCATAATTGCTCTTTAAATTATTTCTGTATTATTGATGCAATGTATCTCCTATGGATGTGGATGAAAACATTGTCAGTGCCCTGCAGCAGTTCTGGGTTGCACCAAGTTAGCATTTCTGCAGAATGTCTGTGGAAGTAAGGTTTGGCCATTTAACTAGTTTTATGACATTCAAAGCCTCACTTTTCATATTTTTATATTTAATTTAGATTTATAAATTACAGAACTCAGATTTTTCATCAAAAACTACTACTTCAATTTTTGTGGAAAAATAACCACCTTAGATATGTTACGGCAGTATTTTTTATGCTTTATTGATCTTGGAAGTTTAAAACTGGGCACTCTTCTGTGAGATGAAAATACATCTCTGGTAGGAACTGGAAAAGCCAACAGGTGTAGTGTATATTGTGTGATGAAGTAAAGGGAATTTAATTCCTATGTGCCATTAGAATGCCAGCACCATTACATGAAGGCTAACTGTAAGAAGAATACTTCTTTCATATTTATTTAAAAGATCACACTAATACTAGAATTTCTTTAGTGTTTCCCATGTAAATGTATGTGATGATTTATAGAAACCTTTTGGTTTCATTGAATGAGGTGCCCAAGAGTCTGTCTTACCAACAAGTATAAGGTTAGTCAAGTAAGACATATATCCTGATCCAGGAACTGCTTTGAGGCTGCAGAGGTCAGAGGGGGGCTGACCTTAGGATGGTGGGAATACCCCCTCTGCCTTTTCTGGGCTGTAGCTTCATACATTGATAGGTGAATCAAACACTTGAAGTACCAGAAGAGAGAGAAATGGGGAGAATGACAGTAGTGAGTCTCCAGACAGAGAACAGAGAGTGAGACCTGGGCTGTGTTGCCCTTGCGACAAGTATCTCATTGCATCTTGTCTGCAATGAAGCATTTTATTTTGTTTCCTTGAAGTTATTTGCCTTTACTTCTGTGGCAAAAGGGAGCCAGAAGGACGTAGGCAGATGGTGCAGTGCTGTGGGCTCCTGGTGTAGGTACTGGAGGATAAGCACCTTCCTGCTATTCATATTAACCTTTTCAAAGGATGTGGAGGGCTTTGATTCGCATGCTTGGCTTCACAGACTATTACTTCTGTTTAGTTCAAGCTTTTGCTCTTTAAAAGGTAGAAGAAAGAAGGAATGCTTCTCACATAAAGCCTTTTTTAAACAACCATCAAAACAAAAATCCTCAAAATCTTCGCAAGAAAAACCTGATAAAAACCTGCCCTTTTTCTTTAGAGTTTTTACGCCATATTGTCAGGCTCTTTAACAAGAGCCACACAAGCAGAATACTGGGCAGCTTTCAAATTGAAAACTCAACTCTTTCCAGTGTTCCTTTGCACCTTATGGGGAACTAAATACAATTCCAGTAAGCTGACATTATTGTCATGTTTAACTTTCAGCCATTACACTGAGCATTATTGCAGGGTTGGTTTCTAGATAGTTAAAGTCTTGAAAGCATTGTCTGTTGTCTGCAGCCCTCAGTGAAGCACTCCATGTAGGAACGAGACCAGCAACAGAGTGTTTCTATGCTTGCCTGAAGGGTGGGTTAGGTTCATCATGGTTGGCAAGCACCTCAAATTGGAAATAAGTGTGCATGAATAAATATTCCTTTGCTTCTGTCATGATGAGTTATGGACACATTACAAAAATAATTATCTTCCCTTCATAAATCAGTCCAATAGTTAGGTTTGGTTTGCTTACTAATTCACTGTTCCTCCTAATCTTTCCCTGGTCTGGGTCAAATACTTTAGCATAAGTAAATCACAGGTCTGAGCCAGAATGCTTTAATTCTTTTTTTGTTGCTGGGCATGAAAAATTAGTCTAAAACCAAACCAGACAACTTCTGTGTGCAAATCTGCAGTACAGCGATAGCCCTAAAATGAGGTGTTTGAATCAGCTGTTCTACCTTGCTTTGTGAAAGTATTTTAGACAGAATTTTGCATACTTTATTTAAAATAGCGATCATCATTAGTTATAGCTGGGCTGGTTAATTAAACAGACTTGTGAAGTTAGATACAGAGAGAAGTAAAAAACAGGAGAAATAGAGAAGCTATATATGCCGGATCCTAAGCCCTAGGGCATGCAAACCAGTCAAAAATTCTATATGAATGTCATATGCATACTCATTAGCAGATGCAAGTTAAGTGCAAATCTTTTTAAGGAGCAAGAATCAAGCCAGCTAGAAGGGAATTGTTGTATTCCTGAGCTTCTAGAAGAAATATGTTGCCAATTCAAATTGCAACACAGCTAGGAGGACTAGAAGCTGCATAATAAACCAAGTACTTCTGAGATAGTGCCGGCACACTAGCTGCATGTTCTACAACAGCATTTTTTAGCCATGTTCAACAGTGTGCTTGCTATCGCTCCTCCATTTGTTGAATTCAGGATGACCTTTGCATGAATAAAGTCAAATAGGATTAAGGCAGGAATTTTCAACAATGGGAAAGAGCAACAGATGTAGCCGACTTTGAACGTGGGAGGATTGTTGATGCACGGTTGCCTAAAGGGAGTGTCTGTGGTGACAAAAAAAAAGGGGGGGGGGGAAACAACAATTTCCTAAAAAATTAACCGCATAAAAGAAAAGTAAATGAATAGAAAACAATCTAAAGGAACCGAGTGATCCCAGTTTTTATTGAAGTCAAGCTGCATGCATGGTTTTTGACTCACTGCCTCCTTTTAAATATTTTTTTGTACTCTTTCAGAAGAACTATCTGTGACTATCACTATAAGAGCTATCTGAGGGTTTTGTGTGGTGTAACCTATTTCAGATTCATGCTTTTTCTGAGTTATTTTAAAGAACATAAATGGAATCTAGGGAAAAAGAAGATGGTGTTTTTCTGGAGAAATAGCCATTTGAATATAAAATACAGATTCTGCTAATATTTTTTATTTTATTTATCCTATGCAGAAGCATGTAGATGGATTGCAAATGCATACACTGCAAGAACTATACAGACTGTTACAGAAAGAGGGGAAAAAAAGTCAATCATATGTAAATCGATAACGCTTTCTGTTATATTTTTCAATATATTTTATACTTTATGTGTCAGCTATACTGAGTTTGGTTGCATCTCAATAAAAAGAAGGCATACCTATGTTTTTTCCTGGTAGATTTAGAGATATTTTTTGTACTTTATAAAAGAATTTTGTTACCTTTTTAAAATACAACCAATTCCTTGAAACTTGGTTTCATTTTTGAAAAGAGCTATTTTGCAGTTTAACAGATAGTTGTGTTAATCCCTAAATGATACTTCATAGTTTGTACTAACAAATAATGCAGAAACTTTAAATATAGTTCATATGTATAGTTCAGACAAATCAGCTTTGAAAAGCATGCATGGGAAAAGCTTTTAAAGTGTGAATGAAATAATGTGCTCTAGCTCAGTGAAAGGGCTTTAGAGGAGCTAGCTAGAAACTAAAGTAATTAAGGAAATCATGTTGTAAACTGAGTTTAATATATTAGAAGTTCAACTGTAAGAGCTTGATTAAACACCCACTGATTAAATGCCTACATTATACTCTAAAGAGAACTCTACTGTTGAGAGGGCAGTCTGTCTCTGTAGAAAAATAATTTGGATTCAGAGGATGTAGCACAGTAAAACATTTTCTAATACAGCTTATCCTACCTCTTCTCATACTCCTTTAGAGCAGATTTTGATGAGGCAAGCCATAGGTTACCCACTAGCTGATGACATGTCACTGTGAACTCTGTAGTCACAACACGTCTCACATCCCCCAAAAAATGAATCTTACAACAGATATTAAAAAAAAACCAACAACAAAACCAAAACAAACAAACAAAAGTTATCACCTGCGATTGAGGGGTTTGAGTAACTTGAAGAACACAGCAATGGGTGCTGGAGGCTTTATTAGTAATTTTTGTGACTATTTCATTAGTAAATTTTGTGTAAAGATGCTGAGATGCTTAATTTTGGGACTAGGAACAACTTCATATACCTCTCGGGCATCTTTAGCACCAAGAGCACACAAGTCTGCTGTGGCTGCAGTTTATTCTCCTGGGAGCCCACTGTAGGGAGAGACATTAAGCTCCTAAGTGTCTGCATAAGTGCTAGCATTGATTTTATATGCACAGTTGTGTGAAAGGCTGTCATATCCACAGCAGTAAACTTAGCAATTTATTTTGAAATAAGTATTGGATGGCAACTGTTAGACACCTGGCTTTTTATAAACATTTCTGAGACTTAATGCAGAGTCTACTGAAGGCAACAAGAAGTTGAAGTCCTGTAGTCACTACTGAATTTAGTTCCTGGGCAGTGAAACCTTTTCATCCAAGTTTCCATGATTCTGAACTGGAGCAGGTTATAACAGTTTCTAGTTCCTTTTTTTTTTTGTATCTTTGAAGGGCTATCCACAACTAAATGTACAGTGTGTTTTTCTTTGGTGAGTTGGCCAAAATCTCCATTCTCTCTCACTTCATTAACACTTCAGAGACAAGGAAGTGTCATCTTAAAGCCTTGCAAGGGTCATGTTTCTGGCTTGCTTTAGTGCAACCAGATATTTAAAATCCATCTCAGCTAATCAAGCTTTAAAAGTATCCTAAAATGTTACACCATCTGAAATAATTGTAAATGGAAATCATGTTATATTTTTTAAATTATTCCTTCTTTTTTTTTTTCCCCTCTTCATTTTTTTCTGATTAGTTGTGTTGTATTTTATGCTATGGGAGCATAATGAAAGTAATTTTTGCTTAAAAAAACAGACAGTCAAAATGTATTTCTCTAGTTTCAAGTGACTTATTTCTTTAGATACATACAAAGAAAGTGTATATGTGTGTATCTTCTTGGTGTGTGTATATAGGTATATGCAAACTTGTATCTTAGTATTCTTGTTATTGTAAGAAGAATGGTGATCTGTTTCACAAAAAGGTATGTATCTTATAGGTATGCTACAAGACATATAACTTTCTATATAACTAATATACATTTAATATGTGCATGAAGACTTTTTAGGAAGTTGATTCAGATAGCAATTTGATACACATGGCTTAGCAGATCATGATTAAAATGTTTAGTCCTAGAATCTGCTTAAATTACTGAACCATATAACACTGTGACCTCTTGTCATAAAGTTCCCAAGGTGTGCTCTCGAGAGCTCCACAAAAAGCTTAATTTTTATCACTTTAAAATAGTGCCAAAGAATTTCTAAATGCATTTCTAAAGTGCTCATATGGCACTCTGTGCTATTGGTAAGTAGTCTGTCATGGTTTTCATTGGCAGCAACAACAATAACATAATGTGACTTTATCCTTTGATTAGAGACATGGGTGTGTAGACCAGAACCCAATCAATAGGCTTAAGTATAAAATTATAGCAAGTGAAATATTTTTTCAATGCTTAAATTCTTCTAAGTGTAGCCATAACCTTTCTATTGTACTTAAAATTCTAATGGAATATTATCATTGCTATTAAAAAAAAATAAATCCATTTGAGGTGTTTCCAGGGAAGGCTTTTTCTCTCCAGTGCATTTAACTGTTTTTACATTTATTTCTAGCAAGATATTAGACTTGGGTTCTAAACTAAAATCAGGGTTCACTTCAGCACGTTTTTTTTTTTATATTTGCATATTTACTGTTGTTTTCAAATGTAGAACCATATTGTGACATAGATATGAATTATAGGGAAAAACTGAAGATACTTCCAAGGAACGATTCCAAGTTTTTGCATTGGTAACTAGGATTGGTCCTCAAAAAAGTGAAACATGTTGCTCCAGATTTTGGGTGTTGTGCATTTTTTGGTGTGTTTGGGTTTTGGGGTTTTTTTGTACACAGATGGCATGTGATTTGCCCACCATCAACACTCATAGATGTGTGCACTTTCACTGCATCTGAGATTGTCCCTTCACCAATGTTTCATGCCCAGTACATGAAAAAAAAAAGGACAGAAAGCAAGGCAATTCTACTTTCTGACATTCTACTTTCTGGGACGTATACTTTCTGACATGGTTTTTAGCTATTTCATATCCTTCACCTTCTGAACATTTTTTCCTGCTGCTTTTGGCAGGAGTGATGGGCTCTGTGTGGAGCCCCAGTCAAGTGCTGTGAATACTGCTGGAAAATGCATAGCTGCTTGGGAACTATTTGAAATGATTAATTATTTGAAAAATAGGTTGACATTTTAAAGCACACATTCAAAATTTGTTATTTTTCTATTTATTGGGTACAAATGGAGTAAGAATTGCATCAAATCCTACTATGGCCTAATTTTCTGTTTTGTTCTTTCCAAGGCAAAGGATTCTTTTAAAAATGTGCTGATGAATTTGGCTGTCAGTTATACCATAAGAATGTGTCTTTTTTTTTTTTTTTTTTTTTTTTTTTTTGATGAAGTTAGTTAAAACCATATTGCTCACTTCTGACTTAGGACATACAATACCTCTGGAGTTTTCCACAGTGTGTGGGCAGAGAACAGTATCACCTAAGGCCAGTGTGGAGCATCTATGTCAGATTTCTACTCTGAAGAGTCTTCTAAACAACCTGTCTCTGCCAGCTGGAAAAGAGGTCTTTGGTAACCAGTCCTGCCTACATAAACTCCTCTTTTGAGAGTCCAGTACTCTCCTCTTCCCCCTGCACACTTACAGAAAAGCTATGAAACAGTAGCAGCACACTGCCAAGGGTTTATTAATAGAAGGTAATAAAAATTAATGCAAAAATAATTTTCAGTATTTACATATGGTAAAAAAAATTGTGAATGTTACTCATTGAGAAACTACACTATGACTAAAGTAGCAGGCACACTATATACTTATCAACTCATCATTCTCCCACTAGTGCTTCTAATTGAGTAGTCTGTAAATTTTATTGCAACTGTAAGCAAAACTGCCTTTGAGCTCCTCCTCTGTGCAACCTTAAAGGTAAAGTGGATCTTAGTCAAGTGATGTCACTGTACTTGCTTCCTAGTCGTGGCTTGGGTCATGCTTCTGCTGGAAAGTGTTGCCTAGCAGTCTGCAAAAGCCATGTGTTTAAGATGGCAAATCCTACAGATAATTTAGAATAATTTCTGGAAGTTCATCTAACTTGGGAATAATACACAGTGTTAGAATGAACTTTGTGCAGATTCCACTGGGAGCTTATTTAGAGCAGTATCAACAAGTATTAAATAAGTTGGCTTTTATACATTTATCAAAGTTTAGGAATTAGATAGAGCTGGTTTGACATGTTACCAGAGCCCTCCCCTATGTACACTTTCTTTTCCCTTTATTCTCCCTGTTTCAAAGATTGTCATAATCATCTAATCTCTTGTTATGCAATTAGATATGTTGCTACAGATTTATTAGCAAACTTACTGTCGAACTAGTAGTAATGCTCTAATTTACACTTCCCAAAGCATGGAAATCCTTGTGTAGGAATGAAAGCTCCCTTCTTTTCCCTTCTCCACCTATCCTGAGGTGCTCGTGCAGTGAAAAGGATTGCAGGAGGCTGAGATGTGTGAATGATAAGTGCTGTACACGTTGCAACACCTGGGCGTGATCAGACTTGTTAAAGATGATGTATGAAGCTTGAGCCTGAGTTTTCTGGCTGAATTTTTCCTCCTACAGCTCCTTGGGGTTGTCTGATAAATTTCATCTCCCAACCCAAGGGAAAAGTGATCAATACTTTACCCCACAGTCCTCTCTGATAGCACTGGTACGTCTGGTTGGAAGATGGAAGTCTTCTTGTGCAGTCCTTTCATGTAGGTGTTTTCTACTGTCTGCAGACAAATATTTGGAATCACAAACCAGCTCACACCAGAAGCATGATAAGTGTTGCATCATCTTGGGACCAGTTGAGAGCCTTTCTTTCAAGAGTGCTTAACATTATTTAACCCAGCTATGTAAATTAAGTCTGAAGGACACATAAAAATATTACACATCCTTCTTTTTATACCCTGTCATCTCAAAAGCATAATGTCTCTTAAAGATTTTAATCCGTTGTATAATAATGTAATAGGGATCTAATGGTGTCTCCTGTCTTGTCACTATGGATTTAGTGACAGTTGATGCATTTAATAATGATTTCAATAGCATTGGAAGGCCAGTGAATCATAAATCCATATCCCTGATACTGCCTTAGACACATCAACTCTAAACAATCAGTAGCCCCTATAGAGTTGTCTGTTAAAGGAAACCTATTAGGCTGTCTTCTGTATACAATACTCACAAGTATCATCCTCATTAAATATATGATGGTACATGCTAGAAACCTTTTCAATTTCCTCATGTTACCATATTATGGAAGCACTTTTTTCCTCCCTCAGCTGCTTGGAAATTTTTTTTCTATTTATAATCTGAATTTTTTTTTTCTTGAAGTCAAATCAGAGTTTGTCACAAAGATTTTGATATTGCTATATTTAGCGTGTAATATTTTGGTAAAAATGTTTAGTTTTTATTTGACAATACATTTTTATTTTAGGGAATATAAACCATAGCAAAAAAAAAAAAAAACTTCCGAGCAAATTCTGTAGTTTCAAAAGCTAAGCTAATTTTTAAAATGTTGATGTGAATACTCCATTGCATTAAGGGAAAAAAAATAATCTCTGTGGAGAATGTACTAATATTTAATTGAAAAAAATCTATAAAGTAGATCCTAAGGATCATTCAGAAGTTTTACACATGTAAAAAATTAAGCACAGAAGAACTGCCTGCTGTGTATTGCTGTAACACCCCTAGAACATGGCTAACGCCCAACTACTGCGTGCTTAGACTTGGATGGTAATTACAATTGAGCTGTAAAATATTTTGACAGTTTCCAACTGTTGTGTGGTTATTAGCCAGGCATCATATGGGAATGAAGTACACTGATTTGATTGGGTTTATATCACAATCTGCTTAAATAAGGGCTTTCAAAATAAACACATGGTGTAAAGTGCTAATCAAAGGCAGTATTTAACTGTTAGCAGCTTTTCTTGACTTCTGCAGGAGAGAATTCCCTCTTTTCCAAGGATTTTGATTTCTTAAATGAGACCTGCCATACCTTTATGCTTCAGCTTTTCCTTTACAAGCTTTTACTTGTTGAGTGCTAAAAGCATAACCACACCAAATTTAATTTGTAGCATGAAAATTATGTGTGTATTTTTCAAGAGGATAGATTTGCTAGTGTTGAAGCTAGAAAAGCTTGTGTTAATTACATATTATAAAACAAAAAGGATATTTTAATTTAACATGTAGTTTTTCATTTAGCTGCACAAGTCCTAGCGATTAGCAAATTTGGATAGTGAAAGAATTCCTAGAAAAATATATGTTAACCCAAGTAGCACTTGAATTGCTGTTGCTTTGACATTTATTTTTATTTTAAAATAAAACTCAGAAAGCAAAAATATTCAGACTACGTGCAAATTAAGCTCCAGATTGTGCCAGTCTTGTTATGTTCATTAAGCTGTTGATTCCTTGAGTAGTGGCTCTTACTCTGTCAGGGCTATTCACAGAATAAGGTACTATTCAATGAGGTAAAGATAGCAGTCTGCCTTTATACTGCTTAAATAATGCTTGTTCAGTTGGGCAACTAAACCAAGAATATTCAAGTCTTCCGTTCCTTAATTTTTCACTTGCTTTATTTAGTAATACTTTTGGGGTTTTTATTTTGCTTATGAGTGAAGCTTTCTGTTTCTGATACAGGAGAATTTTTCAAGTGTTGTCACCTTGGTTTTTTCCTTAAAAACAAAGAAAAAAACCAACCTAAGGTTCCTGTTTCCCAGCTCACTCTGCTTGTGATGTCTCTACAGTCACTGAGAGCTTACTTGGTTATCAGTGTTTCTTATGTCTGAATGTTTGCCTAAATACCTAATTTCACCCAAATGTAATAAGGTGGTTTCTTTTGCTGACCGCTACCCTCAGTTGGACACCTAAACTCTTGCCTTGCAGATGAAATATTTTTTCTAACGTGTCCTAGATTTTAAAGTGTCTTTGTGAATTTCTGCAGAGATGTGCTGAACGGGGAGGAAGCTTTCCTCTCTGCCAGTGTTCATGAGGAGCAGTTGGAACGACAGGGTTATACTTCTTCAATAGGCAGTCTCCTAAACAACTAAAAGATAACTAAAAGACACACTCTGTTTGTTTGAAGAGTTGTGCTAACAGCTGTTGAACTTTCTGTGTGTTCAGGTAGCTATGTGCCATTGTAGTTAAAAAGAAAAAGCAAAAATATTGTGCTTTGCAAGGAAATCCAATTAGCACAGGTGAATATGTGTATGAGTTGATTATGAAACAGAAAATACTTGGATCCCAACCTCAGGCTTAATTTTTTAAATGGGAAGTTGATTGTTTTGGTGGATGATGTTTCGCTCGGAGAGGCCGGCGTGAGGTGTGCCGAGTGGGAAACAGGGGCTCATCAGCTTTCTTCCCTGGCTTCTGGAGAGCAGAGGAGAGCTCTGTGGGGCTCCTGCTCTCCAGCAGCAACAGCCTGTGCCAGCTGTGTCCTTTCCCTGTAAGATCTGGAATTAAGAAACACAGAGAAGGTAGGTCTGAAACTCATCTTCAAAGATTGCAGGGTCCTTCTGCTTGCCCGAAGACAAGCTCAGCGTTACGAAATGAGAGATTTCTTCAACCTGTTGTTAAAGACCTCCAATAATGAAGCGTCTCTGGCTTTCGAAGGCAGTCTGAATGCTTCATTATACTGTCTTACAGATTGCTCCTCCTATTGTCTGACCTGTTGCAACTGAAGCCTGCAACTTCATTTTGGTAAACACTGGCATGAGGGACAAAGGGTTTTCTTTTTCAGAATTTTGCATATTTGGAGGCTTAACATGTTCCTTTCCTTTATAATTTTTTTCTTAACATGAATGACCTAGTTTTGCTCCAGTTTTCTTTGTGGTTGTTTTTGTAACCTGATCTTTCTTTGGGGGGATCTTTCTTACACTGTGTCACACAAAACTGCACATAAAACTTCTCTTGCGGCTTTATTGATGCTGAGTGGAGTGGGAGAGGCCGTACATGTCTTGCAAGCTTTATTCCTGTCTGTTCATCTCAGTGTGATGTTTGTCTTTTTCACAACAACCTGATGTTGTTGACTTACGTTCAGCTTGAATAGACTGTTTCCCCCACATCCCTTTGTGAAGAGCTGTTACCTAACCAGTTCTTCCTCATCCTGCATTTATGTAAATGATTACTCCTTCCTATGTTGCACTTGTACCTATTGAATTTCATCCTGTTTTCTTCAGACCCATTCTCCTTTTCTTATGATTGGAGTTCTGCTGGTGTGTTTGATGCCCATCCCAGCTTCATGTGTAGTGTATCATCCACTTTCCTAATTCAGATTTTCAACACTGAAGCCAAGAAACTTGGGTCTTGAAGAATCTTCTTAATGTCCAATTCCAAGAATAATTTAAAAGTACTCTTGGATATTGTTTTCCAGCCTGATGTGTATCTATACTATGTGAGTCTCCAAAGGCTCCCTTATCTGTGCTCCATTATGAGAGCACACTGGGAGATAATAAAAAGTTTAAATACAGTCATAATATGTATGCCACTTTTCTCCTTCCCTGTCTGCTTCACTCTTACACAAGGAACTTGGACTCTGTGGTGGCTATGATTTCTTGATGAATAATTGATATATGTTGCATGTTTCCTTTTTTAACTTTCACATGTTGAGAAGCAACTTACAAATTTGTTTCACCTCTTTCATTAGCTTGTCTTCATTCTTCTGATTTATCGTTTTTATGCTTTTAAAGACTGGAAGGGAATGTAATTTTTTCCTCTTTCTCTACTATCTCACCTATCTTCAAGTTTAAAAAGCGACCATTCATTTTGGATGTTGTTTCATGTTGTTTCCTCCAGTACTGTAGCATTAAATTAAATGTGTTCAGCTGACCAGAAAGGATCTGCCTTACCAAAGCTTTTCCCACACCTGGCTTGAAATCTGACCTTTTTGTGTCTGATATTAGTAATGCTGGTCTCCAACTTCCATCTGACTTGTACAATAAAGACAGATGAAGTAAAAAGAAAGGCATTAAGCATTCCAGGTATCTCCCCATCTTCTATGGATTCTCTTCCTTACCACTCAGTGATGAAGCAATATTTTTTTAATCTCCATCTTGTGACTGGTTGCATAGAATGGGCTGCTGATGCAGTAGTTTATCAAGGGTAAAGCTTACTTATTTCCATTAAAATTATCATTTAACTATAGCTGTCCTAAGGAACTTTCTTGAGAATAGCTGTCTGAATGCCTGGTGTAAGATCATGGACGCCATCACCTCATGCAGGATTGTAAAATGTGCTTTTTTTATTTCCACCCTCAGTCGAGAGGTGTACTTTGGCCTTCAGAGGCACTGCATCAGGTTCTGTCATCAATACCAGGCTTAAAAATAGAGTGTTCTAAGTCCCACCACACACAGAGATTGTTTTCCTTTGTTAGATGCCAGATTTCTGCAGGTATTACCCTGTGTTCTGCTCTGAAGTATTTGAAACAAAGATTTCTCATAGGCAAGTAGTAATAGTTCCATAAATATTCCTATGGCCATGCATTAAAATAAATGATGCAGTAGATTTACAAAATAGGTATCTATAGAGTTCTATGAAGCAATGTCACCTTAATGATACAACATCAGAAGATTGCCTGAAAAAACAACATCTGTTGAAATGTTCAGCAGGGTGCGAGAATGACTTGCGTTTATTTAATGGCTAATGTCAAAAGAAATTCCTGCAAAAGCTACAAGAGTTCACTGTTTTTAGGAAGAATTGGCAGTGACTCTCATTTTTCAGCTTGCCTTGTGCTTTCTTTTAGAAGAGATTCTTGTGACCTTTTCTGACAAGCTCTAACACTTCCATTGTTTGCTGCAGGCCTTTGAAATGTGGCAGAGATAGCCTTGGGCCCAGGGAGGTGCGTTTTGCTAGTTCGGTTCACATTTAACAAAGTTAAAAGCTTTGAAAATTGCTATTCCTCATCTGTGGTTTAAGTTGCTTAATTCTGGCAACTTGCCCAAAACCCTGAATGTTCCTGTTGTGGCAGAAAGCCAGGGATTGTGAACTGGCAGCATCCTGGTAGCTCGTCTGGGCTTCCAGCGCAGATTACACAGGAGCAGAGACTTCAGCCCCATACACCACCAGGACAACTAGAGAAAGGAAGGTGGACACAAGGAAATTGCTCATCTTCTGAGAGCAGAAAAATGAGGCCCCGTCCCTGCATGTGACCTGTTCATACTGTTATGTTACAAATACATGTAATCATCAGAGAATGAGCTCGGTGTTCGCTCCCACTTAAGGGTATGAATTATATACCTTTTCCTGTTTTTTTTTTTTTTTTAATTGAAAATGTATCGCTCAAGACAAAGATTATGCGACCTCAGGGAACAGCAGCTAGATGAGCTTCAGCCAGTCCTTTCATAATAGTTGAGAAGGAGCTCACTATGACTTTTTTTTTGATGGCCACATGACCATCAGGTAAAAATACTTGCACATAAGTAACCAGTTCATTATGCTGTCTTAGACTTGTTCCTCCTTTAGCATCTTATTACCATAATCTTCTCCTTGCAATTAGCTAATAAATTTAGGGCTTCTCAACCTGAAGCAGCTACCCTCACTCCTGTGCATTACGGTATTGTCTCTTAAGAACATCTGCAGGAGGAGGTAGTTCTCTTCAAATAAACAGTCTGTCTTGTTCTTAATTAATTCCCATGAGCAGACAGCCTCTGTGTCCTGTGGCCCAAGTGAGGAAATTGTCCAGTAGTTGATATGTTGTGGCTTGTGGTTCTTAAGGTTTAGAGATCAGTTGCCGAATACTTGGGGTTTTCTATCCTTTTAATCCCCAGCAATGAAAACCAAAACCCTAAAAGCATATGCTAAGAAAAAGTTACTTTGTTACTAGACAAAGTAAAAACTGAAGATAGGCTACCAGATAATACAAAAATTACAGAGGTACTTAGCAGTTAGGAATTGCCAGGTCTAAGGCGCTCTCTGTTACTGTAACCTCTCCCACATTTGTGCACTGTATGCCAGTAGGTTGTTTACATGCACACATTTCAGTTGTATGACTACTTACCATGATTTTCTGCTGGTCCACTAATTCAGTGCCCAGAGAAAAAGTAACTGGACCCTGTAGTAGAAGAGGCAGCTGTCTGCAGGGCTGCCATTTTATATTTTCATAGGAGCTGGAAGGTATTTAATGAAGCATGGTCTGGGTGAATGTTAGGCTGGGTGAATGCCACGGAGGGCCTGGACAAAGCTCATGACACCAAACTGGTCTGAGACATTGACTGTCCTACAAATTGAGGCTACAAATTACGTGTTTCTGTCTTCAGAGTGGCCAGGTCTTAAACAGCATCTTAACTTGTCCAGTGTTGGAAGTTTTGGGGGATTTTTTTGTTATCCTGAGCACACTCACCTGCCCTGGAGTCAGGAGGAGTGTGGCAGCTCTGGTGGGATGCAGCGAATGTGTACACCAGGCTGATGCTAGGTAGCATTTTTGATTGTTCTGATAGTTGATTCACTTACTAACTTGGACAACTTATTTAGTTCTGCTTCTCTATTTGTAAAATACCAATTGTGAGTCTTTTAACATCTTGGTAGATTTATTAACCTATTGTAGAGTACCCTAATATTGTGTTACGGCCATCACACTTGTGATCATAGGCAAGTTGAAGTGCTATGTTTGGTGAGGCTTTTGCAGTATACTGTTTAAATGAACCTGCTTGCCATATGCTGTTGATGATAAATAACGAGCAACAACTTTTTGCCTTGAGCAGTGAGATACAGGCATCATGTGAGAAGAAATGGGTAGTGATGATTAGAATAAAAAAATACCATCATTATGTTTATTTGTGGGGTTGGGCAAGTAAAAGTTATGTGAATGAAGCTAATTCAAACACAAGGGACTTGCTAAAGATTACAGACTGGATCAGAAGTGACAATATGTTGAAGGACAACCATTGTCCATATGATTCAGCCTTGTGCAGAGCAAACTGTGTGATTTAAGATGTGAGTCAGCGAGAGGGAGTTGCAAACAGATGAAGCTGTGGTTGTCTGGGAGAGGGAATACAGTAATGGGGTCTCGTGCTGTATGTGCTTCTTGATGGCAGGTGTTATCTTCATCAGTTCTCCCTTGGGTCCCGAGTATTCAATTAAGCACAGCATCATACAGCTTATGACATGGGACCACATTGTCTGTCTGCCTCCAGCTAATAAAGTGAAACCATATTGAAAGCACAGGATGGATTAAACCTTGCAGTAAACTGCCCATTCCCCAGCATGTCACTCCTCTCTGCTGTGTGGTGAGGAAGTGCCTTTTGCAAATGAATGTGATTTGGAACGCTGCAGAGGAGGAAAGCAGAATATCAGACAGCTCTGCTTGCTTGCTTTTGCTTCCCAGATTAAGAAGGTCTGCAATTCTTGTTGCTAAGAAAGTTATCCTGGCATTTCAGGTAGCATGTACATGCTCTAGCTGCTTTCCTTCCTTTTCCTAGGAATAGTTTGTATGAGCTCTTTCCAGCCTCACAGGCACCAAAATATGTGACAGGCAACTGAAAACCCTTTGAAATGAAATAATTTCATCCACTCATCTGATACTGGAGAAACCTGGAGTTTACCTAAATACTTGCTATTAATCATACATAGGAAACAAAATCTTACTAGGCAGCTGGGTTTCCAGGTCTCCTTAATTTACAGATGGCAGGGACTAGAGACATTTTGTGTAATATATATACATCATACCATGCAAAAAGAGAGCATCAAAGTTGAAGAATGTACTCCTAAGTACTGATAAGTTTGCATATTGGAGTAACAGGATAACAGAACTCTTAGCATGTCTTTCCAGGAAAAGTGTGCTTTCTAGTACTTCCATGTACCTTCCTTAGCAGAAGGAATCAGCAGTGCCTCTTGTATTTTGTTATATCACTGCAGTCATCATAATGCTATGGTAACCTACTACAACTAGGTAGCCTAAATAAAGATAATCTCAGCACAGTTAAATTATGAGGATGTTTTTTCTGTCTTTGGAATAAAACAGAAAGCAGTTTTATTTTACCTTTGAAGGCTCAATTTCCATATTCTGTTTTGGTCCTCATACTAGTTAAAAATCGTCTTTTGACTTATTCCCATACCATTTCACAGGACAGAATAAACAAAATTGAATGCATGTTGGACATATACAGACCTTGCCAAAGGCATAAATCCTATTAAATGAGCCATATTCAAGTTGGAATACTCCCAGCCTAAGCAATCCCTATGGGTAGAGCTCTGTGTTGTTTAAAAAATAAAATTCTAGAGTATCATCTTGATGATATAAAATTATCTATTTGACTGAAATGTATTGGGATGCTTATTTATAGCGCACCTTTATATCGTTTTTCAGACCACTCAGTTCAGCTGGGTTTCCCAAACTTTTTCTGTATCCAGCCACATGCTGTGTATTTTGCCTTATGTAGCTGCGTGGTGTTTTCATTTACCTAATCTTGCATTATAAGTTTTCACACTTTTCAGTGAGTCTAGACAGCATTGTAGTTTTTATAGGGGCCGGGGAAAATCCCTTTTATTTTGCTCAGTCAAATAAGTTAGAGACTGTTGCCTGTACTTGTTTCTTGAGTAACTTAACTTGTTTGTTGGTTGTTTACAGGTCTTCTCTGTTTTGACTTTCAGCTCTATCTCAATCTCAGCTTCCTCTCCTCCTGCAGTTAATTACCATTACTAGTTTCTCTCAACTCCTTTCCCCTTTGGAGAGCTGTGTTCAGTAATATAAAACTCAAACCACGTAAGTCTTCCATCCAACGTCCCACAACAGTAATGTACTATTTTTTTTTTTCTTACTCCTCTCAGCAACTCTTTCAGACTTCAACACCACCTTTTGCTGTCTCTAGACACCTCAAGCCCCTTGCATCCTGTCAGCAAGCTCTGGATTGTTGCTCAGATTAAGCCTCTACAAACTCCATTGGCCCCATGTCTCATACACAGGCTTGGTTCATAATTCTGTGTTCCCATCACTAATTCCTGTGTTGATTTTCTTCTCCTGATCATTGGCCTATGTGTGTCAGAGGTGCAGCTGAACTTCCACTTTGTGAAACATCACCTGGTGCTTTGTTCCTGAAAGAGGCAAAACAATTATTTAAATATTTTGAAATGTAGGGATGCACTCTAATATGTAAAGCTGTTGTCCTCTTGTTAATGTAAAGTGATGGGATAGTATCCCAAGAGGAAAAATGCATGCACTGTAAAGCACATTAACTAGGCTTCCAGAACATGTAAAAGAAGAATAAAGTAGGAAGACACCAGTGTTTCTACTGACTATGAAACAAAGATATCCTAAAGTCAGTGATAAATCCATACAGATGATGCTGCACCTAGTTCTGAGCTAGCATGTGAGGAACCACCTTTGGAACCTCTGCACTTGCCATGCAGTTAATCCACAACTGGATAAAAATCCAGCACTAGACTCAGTAACCTGTTCATCAGCTAGCAGATCTAGCAATCTGTTGTGGCTATTTTATGCTTTTTATTGGTAATTTCAAATGAATTGTCAAAGACTTTGGTTTTTGAACTCCCAGTGGTGACTACTGTGTGGTTTAGAAGAGTTGTGTGGTCAGTGCTTAAAAAAATTATGTAAGAAAAGGCTACTTAAATTTTCATTTCATTTGATAAGTTCCTACCAATCTTGTGGAGCAAATATATGCTAGAAATAGATGCTTGGTAGTAATGATGTTTACACTGAGCCTATATCTACTATGTGAAACCTAAAGGTATCAAAAGAATTTTTTTTTCATAATGATGTATTACAAAAAAAAAAAAAAAAGAATTGACTTTTTTTAATGCATCTGAAGGGCTCATTCTACAATTCTACAATTACCATATGTATCTAGTGTGACATGAAATTAATGTTTGTATCATAGACTAAGTAACAAAATATTTTACTCAGGTGATGCTTAAGTGCATAACGTTTTCCTGATATTAACTTCACCTTTATCCAAAACACCTGGAGTGATAAATCCAGAGAGGGAGTCTTATGTATTCTGTTTTGTCAGCTAGAGAAGAGAATACTGTGTAAGTATGTTATGCACACCTGGACCTTGCATATTCTGGATAATATACTTCTAGAAAACCTAAAGTAAATGGAAGGACAAACATGGGAGAAAAGTTCCAAATTAAGTACAGGGGTTTTGAGCAACTGTAATCTGGATTTTTAAAAACGGATAATTTGTAAATAAAGTGCAAATTTATGCTATACTTGTTTACTTAATATCTTTGTCCTTTTGTAAGATCTAGTTTTCAAATCAGTTACATCTTCAGTTTGTTAGATGTGTAATTAAGGCATTTGAATGTTACTATTACCTAAGGCCATTTCAGAGTTAACCAGAATGTACTTAGGTGGTGTCTGGAAATTTTAGCAATTCTGTAGAGAGTTTCAACAACATGTATTTAGTACTTATAGTTGACCTTTAATAATATATCTGGTAAGTAGTGCTCCATGTTTTGAAGGAGCTCCTTACTTTAAAAATGTCTTAAAATATAATTTTTCTACATCTCCATAGTGCCATTTTAATTATTTTCTCCCAGCAGTGTTATTTCCATATACATCATCTAGGTAGCAAATTTATTTTACGTAATGTAGTACCCTAAATTTGGGGTCAGTCATTAGTTGCTGGTTTTTACTTTGGGATGTAAAAAAACCAGGTTAGTTACATCACTGATTCTGGAGTAACTGGCACCCCCGAAGCTTCTTTGATTAAAATCTGATGCATGGTAAAGGAAGTTTATAAATTATTGTTGCTTTTTCTTCCCTATTTTGTATATCTTTAAGATGTGAATTCAGTGTATTTAGAGGCATTTGTCTTATCATTAACAACTTTATTCATGCTGATTTGAATCACAGACAGAATTTAAAAAACAAACAAAAAAACCCAACAAAGTTTTAACAAGTTACTTCGTACATATGATACGGTATTTAAATCAGTGTCAACATTTTGCACTTTTGAAATGAGTTGGCAGTGCTTCTATCTGATGATGAGGTAGGTGTGTTTATAAAACAACTTTTAAGGGGCGACTATCACAGTAAATGAAAAATTACTTTCCTACTTCTGTATGATTTCTTCCCCAGAAGCAGTGAAAACATA
The DNA here is from genome assembly GCF_036169615.1 of Heliangelus exortis. Taxonomy (NCBI): domain Eukaryota; kingdom Metazoa; phylum Chordata; class Aves; order Apodiformes; family Trochilidae; genus Heliangelus; species Heliangelus exortis. The sequence continues at coordinate 34,884,125 of NC_092424.1, forward strand.
AATCAACTGGTAGCAAGCAGCTAATTGCTTAGCACTGCCATACTTTAGTCAAGTGGGGGCATCGTTGGTCTTTCACAAATAGGTAATATGGCTACAAGGATTTACGGCTCAAAATGTGATATTGTAAATTACTTGGTGTGGTTTTGACTTAACTTGGGAACTTGTTAGCTATAAGATACCTATCAGCAAGCTTGTTGTGTGTATTTATGCATTTGATAATATTACCTTGAAAAACAAAGTGGGCCTGGTTCTTTCCGTATAATTCAGACTTTGATTTTATGTCAGTCAAATTCCATCTGTTTAATTAAATCTAAGAATTTTCTGGTGTCAGTATTTGTATGGTTAACTGAGTGCATATTTCTTGAATATATAGGCTGCAATCACTAAGTTATCTGCTAAATTTCAGCAACAGCAGACAGTCTGATGCCTGATGCCCAATGCCTGAAATATTTTATCCCATTTTAATTCCTGTTTTATGCTAACAAAAATATTACTAGAAGTGGCAAAGTGTCCTTTTGGGAAGTGGCAATTAAGTAGGTAGTGATACCTATTAGATACTACCCTCTGATAATGATTTACGGCCAAAATTCCCTTTCCACGTAGAAAAACTGAAGCCTGGAAGAGAAAGCTCTTTGGTTATGGTTGGAAGTGGCTGTTTAGAAACAGGGTGCTGCAATTACCTTGATGCAATCACACGCTTAAACAGGAAGAGTGCAGCCAAAAAGCGTTCACTGGAGCTTATGCCAGTTGAATGCAGCGATCATTATGTGGCAGACACAGCAGCTTTGCTCCCCATGTCGCAATGGGAGATTGCAACTTGTGCTAAATTCTGCCCATCTTATGCTTGGCTTTGGATCCAGTTGGAAAGTTATTTTCATGGAAAAGGAAAAAGGCTTGTGTGGGGTGCTTTTTGAGAAATCTTTTCAAGAGTGTGTATGATGGACTTGCGCAGGACTATGCCTTAAGTATTTAAGCACGGTGTTTCCACTGGTACAATTCTTGGCCTGTGTAGATCTGGAATCCTGTATATCTACATCCTTTGGAGACAAATGCCAAGGGCAACGACTGGAGATAATAACTTGTGATTTGTGTCTTTTGCAAGTTACAGTCATTGTAAACTGACAGCTGTGAAGGACCTAAACTCACATCAAAGGATACAGATCATCTAGTTAGGTCAATTAATGTTAATTCTCATATTCCATTAAATTCTTTCATCTTCTCTTTTTTTCTTTTTTTTTTTTCAGCCAAGCCCTATACCAAGTCCTGTCTTGGGGAGGAAGCCAAATGCTAGTCAGTCATTGCTTGTGTGGTGCAAAGAAGTTACAAAAAACTATAGGGGAGTGAAAATCACCAATTTTACTACATCATGGAGAAACGGTTTATCCTTTTGTGCAATATTACATCATTTTAGACCAGACCTAATGTAAGTTGTATATTCTTTACCTGTATAAGCTAACTCTCATAGAAGTATATAACATTTAAGTTCATATAAAATCAAATCCCTGTTTCTCTCAGATGTTGAAGCGTTTTCACCATTTTCTTTCAATCCGGGAAACCGTCCTTTCTAAGAAAACAGATTTATGAATGCTCAAACTTTGACTTCTTTGCTCTCCCTTTCTGCATAAACAACTTTTTTCTCCCCTCTCTGTGATTTGTTTTTCTTCTTAACCTTATACAAAGAACTGACTTCAGGATGATTATGAAAATTGTGCTGATGTTGAAATTAAATGAGAGGAATAAGCTCTTTGTACACTGACAAGGACCGATTACTTCCTGGTAAATTTGGTTGTCAAGGCTGGGTTCTAGTCCCTGCCTTAACTTCTTTTTTAGATGGAAAGCTTCAGGCAATGAAACATGTAATCAGTGTTTGTTTATTTATTTATTTATTTGTTTATTCCTTTAATTTTCCACACTATTAGTTTTGGTGATTGAGTTGCTGTGAAATTGCTAGTTGCTGAATGATACTATTGTATGTCAAATATTTAGATTCAGTTTGTTTTAAAACTGCTGCTTTTATCAAATACTGTACATACCCACTGTGCCATTTTCCCCCTCAGTGACTACAAGTCCCTGAATCCTCAAGATATTAAAGAGAACAACAAAAAGGTAAGAACTGCCAGGGGAAAAAAAAAAAAAAAAAAAAAGACAGAGCTTCAATTTTGGCTTCACTGCAGGTTTTTATTAATTTTGGAAAAGTGTGGTTGTTTTGTAAGGTCATAACAGTGGCTCACAGAAGGTATTCAGCCTCCTGTGGTTCAAATCGGATGCATTATTGACTCTGGTTTCTCGTGTTCTTTAACATTCACAACAAGCACAAGGCTGACATTAGAGTTTAATGTTTGTATGGCCTACATTAACTGTGAAAGCAGAGGAAAGGGCTGGCCAGCCTTCTGTGATCACTCCTGATTCTTCCAATCATCCACATAATTAAAAAAAAAATAAAAACATAACTGTTCTTGGATTGTCTGCAAGACTTCCCTTCCTGTTTCTTTAATGAAGCTCCATGCATCAGTCGCAGTTGATGCTGCTTTGATGGTGGGTTTTTATTTTTAAAGAAGAAATTTTGCAGCTACCTTAATTCCACAGCAGCTGTGTGAAGTGCTACATTCAGTAAGGGAAGTTTATGATAAATGTGTTGAAGCAATACTTTGCAACTAAGCCAAAATATTAGCAAAATAGTTATTGTTCTGAGCAATTACTTTAAACAACTTTTTGTACCTTTGTGATGCAAACATGAGAAAAGTTTCTCTGGAGGAAGAAGGAATTCATTTCGGAAATCACAAGAAGACTTTTCATTTCTGCTTACTATTTTAGGCATGTTACAAGCTTTGGTTGGGCCCTAGGAAAATGTTTGGAAATGATAATTTTCATGTGAGTCACTTATGATAAAATTGTTCCTGAAGATCATCTGAAAATTGTTTTTAAGTAGCTGCCTTCTCAATGCTGTGATTTTAATTTTATATTGCTTTAAAAGCACTAAATTGAATTGAGATGAAGGTATAAAAATATACTTCAAATAAATTAGGTTCAATATTATATAGCAAATGTAACTAAAGAGTATTGGATTGTAGATACGTGGAATTCCTGGAGGTGTTTTATTAAAATTCATTTGTTTTTAGAACAGTTAACTTGAATGTGCCTGCACACTGATGTGTTACCCAGGGAATAACTTTTTTTAAAATAGTACTTAAGTATTATAAGTAAGGAAATATCTCTGAGGTACCTAACATCTCTGATGTTACCTAATGAGTTATTTAGCCAGTGATAGCTTTGCCATAATAATATGGAGTTGTATGATGACTTGAGTGGATTATCTGTGACATCACAATGTTTTCTGTGACCATATGTTATTGTACTTAAGTTTTGTTGAATGTCCAGGCTAATTAAGGGGGGGTTATAAAAAATAATAGTTTATTAGTTTAAAATGTTGACAGTATAATTAGTTCCCTTTTTCTTACGAAACTGGGATGGTAAATGGTGAACTTTTTAGCCTGTCTCTCTAACAGGATATAGTTCCCAGGACTGAAGAAGTAATGATTGTTGTTATTGTGCAGTTTTTTTCTTTCATCACTTTGCAAGCCTTTGCCTGACAGCTACATTGAGTATCTCAGTTGCTTCCTGCAGATTTATTTCCTGGTCTCACACAGTTATGCCTGATAACCCCGTGTGCCCTTGGTTGGAGTGAATGCAGCACTGGCAACAATGGCTGCCTATAAATTCCATGCAGATATGTAACACATTTGACAATGATTCCTCCTAACCAATTAAAATAACATCTGTGGATGAATAGGACAATTTTCTTTGACTGAAGCAGCTCTTTTTCTTTTTTTCCTTCCCCCCCCCATCCCCCTTGCCTGAGAAAGGAGGTAAGGGGTGACTAAACATAGATTAAAGATTAACCCATGAGAGTATATCTTTTAGAAGTATGGGTCCTTGTTTGTATTTTAATTTTTAAAAATAAATTAAAAAAAAAAAGAAGAAATCTTAAGATATAACTACTTTGGTGCAATTATTGTGCATAATCAGCCATTGAAATGCACTGCTACAAAAAGCAGACCTTTAGAGTTTCTTTATAACTCACCACACTAGCTGTTTGCTATATTGGTGCTGCCACTGATGCTGAATAAAAAAGGATATTTACCTGTGACATCTGATCTTGGCCAGTATGTCAGTGTGTTACATAGTTGGGAAATGGCTGAAATATTGCCTGTGGTGCTTGTGCTGATGGATCCCAATTGATGTCTGTCAGTTTGTCAGTGAATTAAAACAGAGAAAACTTCACCAGGAGATAGATAAATAGGCTTAGTGTCCTGAATATACCTATGGAAGGGCCGTGTGTATGTGTGTATTGCAATTTCCACAATATAACTAAAGAACCCCCCAAAAAAACCCAAATGACTCTGCTAGATTACATGAGCATTGGTCAGGATTCAGATATATTTCTGGTTCATTGTTTTAATTGTAAATACATGTTTCAGGCAGGAGCAAAAGAGAAACCAGGATTATCACTGAGAACATTAAAAATATGACAGGGATACTTTTCTAGCTGATGCAAAGCATTGTGGTTCTTCCTGAATTTCATATATATCTAACTGGATATAGCCTTCCCACCAACATTAATTTTATTGAATATATCAATTTGATTATTATTAGTAGTAATGAATACTGTGGGCAGAAGTCCCTTATCAAGAACAGGAATTTTTCATATTGCTAATAACATGTCCTGCACTTTAAAAATGTTAAGCTACTAAACTACACTTGGCTGGAGCTTGGAGGGGATGAAAGGCTGAGAAGTGTAAGGACACAACAGTGTGGTTCTAATAATGAATTTCTGGTTTTAATTACTTTATTGTTTAGAGAAGCTCATTTCATTTGAGGGATTATTGTGTGGAAATAGTAATATATCTCCTGGATGTTCGATTGGCACTTCCCATTTTTTTGATGCTGCTTTCTTCTTCTTCTTCTTTTTTTTTTTTTTTTTTTTTTTTTTTTTTGGTTTGGTTTGGTTTGTTTGTTTGTTTGTTTGGGGTTTTTTTGGTTTTTTCACTTTTTTATCACTTCTGTTAAATTCCTCTATACATTTGAACTCAAGTAACTGCCTCAAAAATATATTTCATATTACAAGGAATTAATCCTTTAAAAATATGCATTTAAAATAATTCAAAATTACAGGGTTAGCATTGAGTCAAAAAGGAAAAAAGTCCTTACCTTTAAGCTGGCAGCCACATGTTTGTAACAGGTGTTCATTCTTCCTTCTTCTGCTTGATAACACAAGATCATAATCACATATTCAATTGTGCATGCAGGAGTTGCTTTTTGACCTTGGTGGTGGGATCATGCAGGAACAGAGTTAAAAATGCATTAAAAACATTTGTAAAAACAAGGCTCAATTATGTCTTTGTTTAACAAAATGTATTTTGACTAAGAAAATTGACTGTTAATACCATGCTAAAAGCTAGTTACAAACTACTTAAAAACACCAGGCGTTTTTAACTGTGCTGCAGTTATTGGGAAGCTCCTCACATTCCTAACACTGAAGGAGAACCCATCATGAATTTTTGTATGGACACATACAGAACATGATTGCTATCTACAGAACTGATGACTGCATTTGTGTACTTGTCTAGGTGTCTGGGTGTGCTTTAAAAGCAGAGAAGCAAGAACATGTATCATCCAGAAGGGGAATGAGAGGGGATGTAACACAGTACCTGGCGTCAGTGGGAAACTGTTGTGTTTAATCCCAAGCATCACTAGAAGAAGTGATGAAACAGAAAAAAGTGATTTCAGCTTCAATTAGGAATATCCATCATTCCAAATTTAGTCCTTCTGCTGCAGTGTTACTCATCTGAGCCAGTGCCTTTCCTGACAACTCTGAAACACTGTCTCCAGCTTCATTTTACAGACCCTGGGAGATATTCTTAGGATATAGTTTTATTAGCATATAAATAAGAAATTAAGAGTATAAAAGAGTTCAGGTCAAAGTCATGTCTGTGGGCTTTGGCTGCTGTGGATTTGCTAAGCCCATCCTTAGGTCCTTTCATTTTTCAGATTGTAACTTCCACTACCTTCAGTGGGAGGCAACAGGTTATATATGGCACTGTATCAGCACTGACCCACTTAAACAAGAAATCCTGGTGTTACCTTTGGTCCACAACACAACACAACAACCACTTTTTCATACTTGGCTTGTTTTCTGCTGGCATATGCATATTCCTCATTCCTGGTACCTGCCATGGCTTAAGCCCCCCACCCAAATCCCTGCACTGCTCTCCTTTAACTCCTCTTTTTCTGTTCCCTTCCACCTCTCCTGTTTCCCTCTTCTAAATATCCAGCCTGATCCTGTCCTCCAGCTCTTGTCCCACGATCAAGTAAATGACAGCTGTCCCTCTTCAACCATCTGAATTCTTTCCATTCCCCTCCACCCATCATTTTCCTGCTATTCTGCTCTATTTGGAGCTTTCTACCAGTAAATACAGTAGTAGTGTTTCCCCCTGGAACTCCATGCTGCTTATAAAAGCTTATGATGAAGCTTCCCAAGAACTGATACCCCATCAGAAACCAGCAATGATTTTAGGCCAAATCATTTTGTACAGGGCAAGCCAGAAGAGCTAAAAAAAAAAAAAAAAAAAAATTAGCTAGGTAATTTCTATGTCCAGATAAATTCTGTGAACCATTTCTTATAGTGATATGAAAATTACTTCACTAAAAATGCCTTGGCAAGTTGTACCTGAGTGTAAGGTGAAGCATACAAAATTTTGGGAAGATAAATTCCACCTCTGAGAAGCAGAGTTTGAAAAGTGACTGAAATAAAAGCTGTTTGACACTTGAGTTGGGAATGACATTGCAATGGGAATGAAAGAGCCTCCTTTTCTCAGAGCAAGCAAAATAACTTGGTCTGCTGGGAGCTTGCCAGGCCAGACCCATGTTCTAACCCTTGGACATTAACTACTATGAGAACCAAGAGGATTAAAAAAAAAAATTGTAATTTCTCTTTTCTTTATTTCTTCCACATATCTAAAACTAAATAAATTAAGAAAAATTAGAAACTGGGATAAAGTGGAAGCTAATGATGTGTGTTACTGTTTCCTTGCAAAAGGACAGGTTCTTGTGCATGCCTTGAATTTAGAATCTGGTTTTGTTCAAAATAGTGTAGGAATTTCTATGAACATTTTGGACCCCTTCAGCAGAGGGTGGAAAGGAGCTGCAGAATTACCAGGAGAGAAGTCCAAATGCTTTGACTGAGTCCATCTACACTAACAGGAGGCCTTTTTTCTTAAGGCTTCCTTGAAACACAATATTGTCTTCCAGGGTTAATCCAGGATAGTAATAATTAATTGTAAATTGAGAAACAGCTTTAACTCTTCAAAACTAGAAAAACCTGATGCACCAAGCCCACTCACATAAAGGGCTAGCAAAAAGAAGACAATGTGGCCTCACAAAGTGGGAGGCTTGCAAACTGTTTAGCTTTTAGAAATCAAAGTTAAGTGAGAATGAAATTCTCCTGTTATTATAAACCCAGCATCAACAAATGTTTAAAAAATACATTTATTTACTGGATTAATATAGTTTATGTTTTGTTTCAAGTAATGTGTGGTGGTGGTGTTTTTCACTATCTGGACATAGTTTTTTATCAATACAAATCACTGCAATTGCAGAACCAGTAGAAGGTAGAAGGTTGATCACCAGTGATAAAGCCCAAGATAGATTAGCGTCGTGTTTCTTATATCTTTGTTCCTTATCTTAAGAAGCCACCCTTAGCTGCTTTTTTTCTGGTCCATCTCTTACACTTTTTCTTATTTGCTTGTTTCCTGGTATTTAAGCGAGAGCCATTCAAGATACAGGTAGGTTCTGTTACTGCAAACAGAAGGGCTTTTAAGTTGCAGTTTCATAAGCATCTTTTTGCTCATGAAAGTAGCATCATTGTGAGTAAGCAAAGATTTTATTATAGTATGATAAAATATTTAAAACATGCCATTTGGGTGTCTTTACCGGTCACATTTTCTTAATTTGCATTGCTATGAAGATACCCTGGGAGATATCTAGAAATCACCAGGAAAAAATCGGTGGGTTCATATTGGATTGTGCAACAAAAAATATACTGTGGTGAAGCCAAAAGAATACAAAGTAATAAGGTTGAAGCCATACTGTTCCTGTAATACTGGGGATGTTGTAGGCTTGCTTATTTTGACTGAAACTTTGAAATTCTTGAAACGTTATGATCCGTAAGAAACTGCTGTGGTGTAATCTTTATTTTTTCTGTTTTTAAAGGCATACGATGGGTTTGCCAGTTTAGGAATATCACGATTGCTGGAACCTTCTGACATGGTTTTGTTAGCAATACCTGACAAGCTGACTGTTATGACCTATCTCTATCAAATAAGGGCACATTTCTGCGGCCAGGAATTAAATGTGGTTCAAATAGAGGAGAACAGTAGTAAAAGCACATATAAAGTGGGTAACTATGAAACGGACACAAACAGTTCTGTCGACCAGGAAAAATTCTACGCAGAGCTGAACGACCTGAACCGGGAGCCTGGGCTGCACCCACCAGACAGTGCTTTGGCAGACTTTGCTTCCCAAGATGACTCCGTGTTTGTAAATGACAGTGGTGTTGGCGAATCTGAGAGTGAGCATCAGACTCCCGATGACCATTTAAGCCCAAGCACAGCTTCCCCTTCTTCTCGCAGGACTCGAAGTGACACAGATGCACAAAAATCCCAGCAGAGTTCTGGAAGGACTTCTGCATCTGAAGACGGGAAATGTACCGATGCGACACAAGCGCAGCCCACGCTGGGAAGGAAGAAACTGCTGATAGCTGATGCTTTAGACTTGAGTGACTTGGCACATGTCAGTGATCAAAAAGAGGATGTGTCTCCCACAGTTGCTTGTGAAGATAATGACAAAAGGAGACACCAGAGCTCAGACAGTACCATTGGTTTCTCAGAGCAAGAGAAGCTGGGATGTATAGGATCTACAGAGAGCACAAGAGCAGATCCTGGTTCACCTGTCACAAAGCTGACTTTATCTCCTACTCAGCTTGGATACCCCTATAACAAGGAGATGGAACTTGGAAAGAAAACTCATGCTTCTCCAAGGCAAACAGAATCTGATTCTGACAATGATGCCAGAAGTGCTTTAAATCATGCAGATCAAACTGCCAAAACAGCCCAGGTAAGAAATTTAAACTTCCTGTATGCCTGTGAGTCAGGATGGAGATGTTCTTCAAGTTCTTTCTCCATGTTTGTAATTTATATTGTATCTTCAGTATAAATGGCAAGGTGGGTGATACGTTTTTATTGTTGAGCTTTGGCTGAAAATAGGTGATGCTGAAAAGCAGCCATTACAGGAAAAATACATCTATATGAATTTTCCTACTTTAATTTTTGCAGCTAAAAGAAGATGGTTTCAAGGCCCTTGCCATCTTTCTACTGAGTATTGCATGCTGAAGTAAAAATTGGAAAAACATCTAGTAATTGATCCGTATTAAAAAAATATAAAATTTTGATTAGCTTAAAATATACCAAATGTATAAATTTCCGAGCATGGCTTTAAAGACAGTTGTCTGTTATCTTCTGTACATTTATCTTCTGTGCATTATGGTAGGAAAATCTCAAGTGTGAGCCTCAGTGTTAACCTGGAACACTCAACTGATGGTTAGACTCAGCCACTGCAATTTCCACATGGATGTTCTAGGAGCACAACCTTCAACATCTGTCTTGCTGTACTCTTGTGTAAAGGTCTAGAGATGGATTTTCCCAGAGTCTTCAGAGCTGACCTTGACAAAGTAGTTAGCACTTTGGAGTAGTTAGCACTTTGGAGTGTATATATATATATTTATATACATATATATGAGCTGCTCATGGTGACTATGCAGAAGCCCCCCTTCTGTTATATTGAAATATAGTTGGTCAGGTATGAAGAAGGGACTTTCTTGTGGACATGCACAATAGAAGTAGAAGCAGATATTTTTCCAGGCCTTTTGCCTTGCACTCAGCTTTTTTGTGTTCAGTTTAGGTTATAAATGAGTGATACCTATATAAGTAGCCAACAAAGCATTGTATTTGCATACATATTAAAGTAAATAAGTAAACACATAGCACATTTAACATAGCTTCCATGAAACCAATTATTTTTTTTCCACAGCTGCAGTTTAAAGGCATTAAACGTTGATAGAAATTAAGTTTTAAGGGGAGGGAAGAGAAGTCTTATTTACATTATAAAGGCCTATGACTTCTTTTTAATTTTACATTTTGATCATCTTTACTTTTAATTTCTGTAGAATGCTCTGTCACCTCATGAAGCTGTAATACATGTGACTCCTGACCTTTATTATATAGGAAGGCTTCTGGCTATTAACTACTGTATAAACATTAAGTACCCTGGGGCTGCCTTGCTGTTAATTATATTTCTTTATTTTTAAGCAACGAATGTTGTCAAGACAGGAAGAACTTAAAGAACGAGCAAGAGTTCTGCTTGAACAAGCAAGAAGAGATGCAGCTTTAAAGGCAGGGAATAAGCAGCTAACCAACACGATCGCCCCAGCCCGCAATAAGCAGCTGAATGATGTAAGAAATACTGGCCACTATGGCAGTTTACATAGTTAAAGTTTATTATGTATGCCTATACTTATGGAGGGGGAGCATGTCACTGCAGAATAGATCTTTTCCGTGCTGAATTGCTCTCATGTGTCAGATACTCTTCACTTTCAAAGCCTGTTTTTCCTGGTGTTACGGCCAATCCCTTAGACTTGACTGGAAGCAGAGGTCTGTGGGCACCTTCTGTGATTGGCACTACTGTTCTTAATGGGGCAAAAACCAAAAGTTACTTGTTAAATGATAGTGTAGTAATTTATGCTATTTTTTATTACTTTTCTTGTTTCACTTAATGTAAATGCATTCCCTGAGCCTGTGATGTCAGCTACTTGGTGCTTCATAAGTGTGGCTGCAGTGAATGAAGCTGCTTGTGACAGTCTTATAAAAGAGTTGGTGGAATAATTCCTTTTTATCACCAAAGTTGATTATGCTGGTGAGATGGGAAAGTGGAGCTGGGGAACAAGCTCCAGTGTTGAAGCAGCTACGGTTGCACCTCCAGTGGCCTCCATGGTGACCTGGAAGGATGCAAACCCTCTGGAGATGAAAGCTAATTAATTTTTATGCAAACCCTCCCAGTGCGGGTTTTGTGATTCTAAATATTATGCAATAGAGACTGTACTTGCAACTGAGAATGTAAATGTAACTGAGAATGTAAATGAAAAATACCAATACAGAGAAAGGCTTGACTCTACTTATTCACATCTTTCAGAGCCTAGTCCTGAGGGGAAGATTCTAATAAATGGGTTCCCATAAATGGGATCATACAATCAAAAAATGAAGACGGCAATTTACATGTCTCATTTCATTCCCTTAACTGGCTTGGACCTGTGCTGTGCTTCTTTTTTTCTTAACAACCCTTCTCCCCAAACGAATGCTTCCTGTTTTTCAAAATATATTCATATATGCAGACAAGTCTGATTTGTATAATGACAACATAGTGATATATAAGCAAGTTTTTATTACTTTGTATTTCATTTTTCCTAGATAAGTATATTTTAGTATAAAATTCACTTTGGATTTTTTTGTAATTAGTTTCTCGTAAAGAAAATGGCATTAGAGGAGGGATACTATAGGCAACTACTAAGGCAGAAACAGCTGTAATTAAAGTTGCCTAACATTTTCTTTACAGTCTTGTACTTTCAAAGGTTTTACAACTTTGCTAGGATTTCATTGTTTGAGCTGAAATTTTCCCCGTCAGCTCCCTGCCTTGAGGTAATTTTAAATTTTTTTTTCCTTCAAAAAAAAAAAACCAAAACATGTTCAGCTGTTTCTTGAACTGGGTTAGATAAAGGTTTTATCCATGTAAAAAAATGCCATATGGGAAGAAGGCTTCACCCCTTTGAAGAATCTCTTCAAAATACTCAAAGTTGTGTTGGTAGCACAACCTAGTCAGAGAGCCTTAATGTTCAGAAAAGTTGGTGACAGTAAGAACTGACTGTATGAACACAGCACAGCAAGAACATCATTTACTATTGCTCCTCTATGGATCAGGGCCCATTTTGATGCAGATTGTAGTATTGAAAAGCAAAACTTTCCCTTTTAGACTCAAACTCTTTCTGATGAAATCCAAACAGGAGGAAAAAGAGCTGCCCCACTGGCATGCAGAGGAGAGATGCCTGGAAAGGATGGCAAGGAGGCAGGTGGCTATGTGAAGTTAGACAGAAATGGAGACTCTCTAGGCCATGAAAACCAGCTGAAGGTTAGTTGGGGACAGTTCTCAGGGCAAGAGTCAGGCTTGTGCAGTAGAGGCAGCCAGATTACATTACCCATGGGACCTTATTTCATTTATTACAGAAACTGAAAGCTTAATTAGAAACCTGCAGGAAAGAGAAGGGCGATCCTTCAGGGTTGGTCTGCAGAGACAAAATTTCTTGCTTCCTCCATCAGCAGCTCTTTACAATGTTGGGAAAGTGCTTCCAACCCAACATACTGTAGGTGGCAGATTCCTTGATTTCTGAATTTCAACCCAAGATGCTTGGAAGTTTTGAATGCACTCAGCTGTAGTCAAGCCAAGGAAAACCATACTGGCAGTAAATGGTCCTGGACTCTCTGAAATCCTGGGCACTCTTGAGCAAACAGGTTGTGGGCACTCTTGACTTGAGTTGACTGTTGCATAAAAATAGCAAAAGCTCCTTAGCTTAGAGGGATATTGTGAAGATGTAATTTGGCAACTCCTAGAAATTATACTGAAGAGTGTCATAGAAATGCTCTGGAGGAAATTTATAATTCTGTATTCAGATAAAAGCTTAATGTATTTTAAACAAGATATAGTGCAGACAGTGAAAGATGAGGGTTAAGTGAGATACTGAAGAGTTGCTCATTCACTGAACATTGTCAGTTGTGGCCACTGAAAAAAAACAAGTATCCAGAAGGGAAAAAAAGCATGTCTTATTGAGTTAAAGACTATATAAAATGACAACAAATGCCAGCTAGTGTGATTTTGACATTCTTTAAATTTTCAGTGCTTGAATTGCCAAGCTCAACATTCTCCTAATGCTTTTCAGTAGAAAACATACATTGAGGGGGAGGGTTTCTTTAATAGAGACTGATATAGTATTTAGATTCCATGTGTTATATGAAGTTGATATATAATATATAGAATATAAGGCTGTATATAGCATATACATATGTTATACGTGTTATATACATTTTCATACATGTGTATGTTCTGAATGAGGATGTATGTATGCATCAGCATAAATAGAAATAGAAAAGATACATTGATTTCTCTCTTTCTTTAACATATTTCATCTTCATACAGGTGAGATATTTCCATTTGATGTAGTTGTGCCAGTTCACTACAGGCCTGCTTTTTTTTGTCAGAAAATAGGGAAGACTTATTTCTATTCTGTGTTTTTAGATCATTAAGATTGATAATAAGGACTTTGACTCAAACCAGTGTTGTATGTGTCAGTCTGGTGTGCAGTAATGTGTAGTAAGTGGTGCATTATGATAATGAGAATCGGCATTTAGCAGTGGGAATTTGAGTAGGCTAATTTTTTAAGTAAGATAACTTTAAAGAGGTAGTCCAAGGACAGTACTTTCACAAGTAATTCTTGACGTTGGCAATTGCACTTTTGCAATAGCTTCACAAAAAGAGCTTTAAACAGCCCAGTCCTTCAGAGTGTAAACTGAAAGTCAGTCACCCTCTCAAAGCTAAGAAGTCTGCAGAGTCTTTAATTACTTTTGAAAATCTTGTCTCCTAGGCCTTGCTGTTACCACTTTACATTTGTCATATGAGAACTATGAATTGCTGTTTTCTTAGTAAACAAGTGAGAACAATACACAGTGCTGGGGGTTGTATCGCTACTTGAGGTCAACAAAAGAAAGGAAATTTCCATGTCTGTCCCATGGTCAGAAATGCAGGTTACTTGGTATGCGCTTGCTTGATGTGTTTTGCTGAAAATCTTCTTTGGAAAAAACAGTGTTCATTTTTCTCCTCTAGAGCACAGAGCAAATACCATAGACCTTCTTCAGACCCCACCCTTCCTCTGGAAGGACCAGTGCTGTGTTATCTTTTTCAGTAGTCAGATACTCTGGGCTTGCTTATATATATATATATATTTTTTTTTTTCCCCTCCTTTTTTTTCTTTTTTCCTGTTTTTTAAATCTCTACCTCTGCTGTAGTACCACCTGTTTTACCATGACATGTCCATTATCTTGGCTATTCACCCCTTTTTCTTGAGTCTTATTTTTGCTGCAATGGTCTTCCATCTTCTTATTTTTCTGCTCTGGGGTTTGGCCCATGTCAGTATTCTCACTTCACTTTGTTTTTTTTTAACTTAGAAGTTTATGAATTTGTAGGAGCAGAAGATTGGCACTGATTTTGCTTTTATTCCTGTTAAGTCAATCCCATTTTTCTCTGAATCATGTATTTCTCATTCCATCTCAAGCTGTATCCTCTTTCCCTTCTTTAGTTTGTCATCTTGTTCTTTTATCTCTCAGATTATATTTCAGCTGTCTGTCCTGACCATAGCTCCCCTCTTCTCCTCTTTAACTTTTCTTCTTAATACCCACTGTCTTTACTCTTTCCTTCCTTTGACGTCTTCCCTCTGTGCCTTCTGCCCCATCATCTTTCATTCCTGTTCAACCCATCTGGTTTAGTCCTGTCATTCTCTGGTTGCTTCCTCTACTGGTATCATATTATCTCCTTTTCTCCCATTGATTTCCTACTTGCAGTGGGGTAGGAGTTTTTTCACTTTTAGGTCTGCTCATTTAGTGCTTCTCAGAAGCCTTCAGTCTGCAAGCTGTATGCATGCCAGGCTGTATGGAGGTATGTAAGCCTGAAGGCAGGTATTTGAAGTCTAAGAAGAGACAGCATTGATCAGAAGCTCCTTGAAAACATGCTCCTGGTTTGGAAGGATCATAGATACGTCCTTAAAATTGATGCAGCCTTCTGGAGGGTGGAAGAATTAGCTTAAGAGCTCTGTGAACAGTTACTGATCCTCTCGTGGATCCCTTTCTCTCTGGTAGATTTATAAACAGCTCAGCCTTTTTCCTTGCTTTCTTGATGTAGGTGTGCATGTAGTGACTCTTTCAGGAGATGCTTCTGTCATTTCCAATCTGGTGTAGCAGCTGTAATCACTTAGCTTTTAACCAGGAGAGCCTTTTTATTAGCTTAGTCATTTTTATTTAACTCACCTTTTCTCATGATTAATATCACAGAGGTAGAAGGGACATATCTGCTCCCACCAGATGCTGTAAAATATCAACCTGTAGTGATGGTTGTTAGCAGGTTGTTAGCATTCCAGCAGCTTGGCTGGAATGAAATGTTGGAAAGGCAAGGAGACTGGAGCTGGTCTGTGCAACCGAACTGGCGAAGTAGCTGGCTAGAGGGGACCACAGCAAGTGGGAAATAATCAGAAGTCATAGGGCTAAACGTGGAGTGTAAACCATAATTCTTGAATGTCAGCAAAACTCCACTGTCAGCGAATATCTGCAAAGGCTGGTAGCAAAATTCTCATCTTGCTCTCCTTTAATCACCGATCCACATAAAGAATGGAAATTTACTGCAGCAGTCTTTTTACTCTGTGAACTCAAATGGCTATGGTTTGTGTGATTTCAGAGAATGGAATTAGGAGTTAAGAAATGCACAGGCAACTTTAAGTAACCTCCTTTGTATATATGCATTATGATGCAGTCTTTAATTATGTGATCACATACGATTTTCCCCAAAGCAATTGTGTCTCATTTAGCTCAGAGGGCTGAGGTGATGGAGAAGGCTGTTTGTCCAGAGGACCTCTGTCCTTCTGGTTGCAGAAGCTGGAAGGTGTGGGGAAAACGAAGCAGGAATTGCAAGGAGCAAAAGGGTGAGGTCACGGTTAAGGTGTTTGAAAGAATTAAATTCATTGCTGCCTTTGCCTCAGAGTTCCTGATCAGCACTGCTAGGTCTTTTAAACCAAACTTCCTCCAAGTGATCATTAATTGTGCGTCCTTCCTTTTTGGATTGCAAAGGTTTGATTTGCAGATGTATCCGAGTATGTCGGGAAAATCAATTGGAGCTGTGCTTGAGACACATAAAGGGCTGCATAAAGCTTAGTATACTGAAAAGAGCACAGGTAATAGGCTTCCCAGAGTGAGCACCCAGTGTTAGATCCTTTTAGCTGGATCTCTCTCTCAGTTCTCATCCGAAGAACAGGGTAATAACACCACCACAGGGTGTTGTGCGAAGGGAATGTGATTAATGCTTTTGAGGCACTTAAATACCGTAGTGATGAGCACTATAGAAAAGCCCTTGAAGAAATTAATAATTCTGTCCACAGAGCAAGATTTGAATATTGTGGAGTAAAGAATGGTGCTACATACTTATGGGCTTACATATTGAACAGTGAAAGTAAACCAAAGTATTGAATACCACTGAGTAGAGCTCAGATCTGGACTGAATATCAGCAGAAAGTAAAAGTAAAAGGGGGTGCCCTGACAAGGCTCTGTATCTCACAGATACAGAGTGGGACAAAAATTAAGACTGTGCTCAGGATTATTTCTGGCATCTCTTAAATCATGTGTCGTATTGGTTTAAGTAGTTTTTGCAACTTGATAGCTTTACCAGAGAACACTGTATAGCATGGAATTAATTAAAAATAGTGCTCATCTGGCAAAGGATGTGTTTTCATTCCTAAGATAAGCCCCAAATTGTTCCTAATTTGGGGTTTGCTTGAGCTAAGGATTCCTCCTTGGTGAATCTAGGTGTGGGACTGGGCTCCTCAAATTTTGCATGTTTAGGATTTAGCATAGATTCTGGTATGCAGGAGTTCATTAGCGTGATAACCTAGAGGGAATTGCTCTGTCCTCTGCCTCTTGTGAAATAGAAAAACAGTAATTCCTTCTTTACAGCAGCATTCTGAGGTTGACTACACTAAAAATTGTGGGAGACTCCATTTATACACTAAGTATTTAAAACTAACTTGATATAAACTGAAGGGGGGCTTTACAGAGAGCAATCCTTACACCGCTGCTCTGCTGCAATGCAACTGTCGCTACCCTGCTTTCTGCACGGAGAGAGATTCGGTTTTGTCTCTCTCTGCTACCATTATTTCATATTTATTTGAGTTGAATGACAGCTATAGGTGCACAAATATACATTTAAAAAAAACAGTTTGAAAAGCAGTGGGTACTAGTAGGATTTGCAGATGCCAAGTACCTCACCAAAAGTTGTTACCTCCAAACATGCAAACACTGTCTGCATGCAGCAGGCAGCAGGCTATGCCATGAGATTGTTTCTTTCTGCTCAGAATATTGCTTTTTATTACTCCCCTGCTCAAAGGACTTGTTGCAGCTGTATCTAATTCATATTTAATAAGCTCTTTCTACTTAAGGTGTCAATCTGTTTTGCCGATTACTTTTCATTTTCATAAATATTTGAGTGCAAAATGGTAACTTTTTTTTTTTTTTTTTTTTGCATCCACAGTGGGCTAGTGGAAATTGAAGTCTTTTTAAAAAAGCTTCAGAAAGTGGCAAAATCCAAAAGGAGATGAGTTGTATGCTCTTTCCCTAATTTTGTTGGTATACATTTTCACATGCCAGCCACAATTAAATAAAAACAAAGCATTATTTTAAATGCTCAGAGGAAAGCTTTAATAAATGTACCCTTTTATTCATCATGTCCCACAAAACTCTGCCCATCTTGAGCTAATAAAGCTCCTAACTGTCCTGCTGTAATATGTGACAGAAAAGTAAACTCTAATCAACATGACCAAAAGTGGCACAGAATGTGAATCTCTGACAGGAGAAACAAAACCAGGATATTTTATTTTTTTTTAAAGGCTCCTTAAGCTCAGGTTAGCATTGCAAATATTTTTTCCTCCAAATATTTTAACTGATTCTTGAAAATGAGTACTGAATAGCTTTGTTCAGTAATTTTTATTTCTACATGAAACCAGCATCCCTACTTCTGTTGCATTAGGAAAGTCATCTAGCTTATCACTAGAATGTTGCTTTTTTCAATCTCAGTTGGAAAATAAATCTGTGACTGAGGTGGTAATGTTAATTCATTTAAGGAAACACTCACAAGTTATTCCCATTTATTTTTCTTTTTTTTTTAAAAAAAAAAAGAGAGAGAGTAAAGCTGGTCCCTATTAATTAAACATCTAACATGAATTTATTGAGGTGCAGGACTTTGCAGATGGCAACCTTGGTCTTTTAATATTAATTGGAAAAATATTGATCGAAAAAAGACTGGTCTGTCCTGCTGGTAATTGTGACCAGATTTAGATATGATCACTAGATCTTCCTGAGATTACAAAGAAGCAGTTACCATCTAATTGGTAAAAAGATTGAACATTATTTTGGTAATCCCTGAGCTTTGGTAACTTATTCCCTGTTGTTCATTTATATGTCTTGTCTGTGCGCCACTATAAAGTGGTTAAATATGGTTTAAGCTGATAAGACTATGCTGTATAGTATTTACATTTCATGAGCATTCCAAGTTTTATAGCTGTTTTAACAATATACTTTACTTTAAATGAAGGTTAGACCTGCTGACTGAACACTTCAAAACCACAACTGAACTGATATTTACTTCTTTATTGTGACACACTAAGGTTGAGATATCCTGATCTCATTTCCTTGATGGCAAGAACAAACAAGTTGTTTTATTTAACATTACTCAATACATAAAACCAAAAATAATCTGTAACTTTCCAAGAAGGTTCTCCATCTTTTGACTTCATATTTGATCTGTTTGAGCACTTTCTTACTGTGAAGATGTGATATTTCACTGTACAAAAATACTGCTATAGACATCTTCCTGACGTAGCTGGGAAAATAAATCAATTAGTGCAAGTAAACTCATTTCTAGGAAGAATTAGTATGCACTGTCAGTTTTATACCAGGAGGGATTTAATGAATAAAGTGTAACCTTTGATAATGCAAGACAAATGTTACACAGTCTGAGTTTTAGATATAAATGTTTGAGATTCCCAGCTGAATATTATTGCTGTTATTTCCACAAGCTGTATCTATCTACACCACTTAAGCATCTGGCCTAGATATATAAGTAAATGTTTTTTTTATTATGTGGCTATAAATTCAATGCACTGTGCAGTCTGCAGCCATAACATTAACTTGCACGCTCACAGAAATAGGCTGTCAATTTATTAACTGAATTTTAAGATTGTCTGAACAACATTAGTTCAAAAACTTAAGCATCTTCTCTCTGATTGTAAATATTAGCAAAAAAGGGGTCTCCGTGTTCCAGAGCTCTTCCTTTGTGTACAAAGCAAGACCTGGGTTTCATAGCATCTGGAATGCTCTTTTTCTATCCTTGCTAATAACTGTGGAGGTTTTCTGTGTGGATGTTCAGCACACACTGTTGTGAATCCCAGGATGATAACGCCATTACTTAGAGCTGTATTTTGCATTGCCTATTCTGTTATTGCTCAGCATGCACAAGGGTAGAGTTAAAATCTTTATTCATTTCATTTAAAAATGTTTCTTTTGTTCTCCTTATCATGTTCTGGCTTTCCCAAGGATATATGCCTTGAACGAAAAGTCACATGTGCATTACTAATTGTGTGCCATTGTATTTACAGTTCCTAGTGGTGGCACTGTGAAGCTACTAATTCTTTTGCTTCACTTGATGTAAAATAATCTGAGTGTCTTTGATAGCAGTGAAACAGTATTAATTGTTTTGTACATTTCTTGGTCACTCTTCTTAGGTGGTCTTCATAATCTATTAGAACTTTCAGCCAGATTTTTGTAATGTCATGCCTCCAGCAGTGATTAAATTGGTAATTAATGAACAGTCCTTGGCAACATAAACCACATCCCGTTAATTTTCCCTTTTGAGTTTTTAGAAGTTGTCGTCTCTGTCAGAAAGCATTGCGCCACCTTGCTACGGCCCCTTGGCATGAAACCACAACGGCTTGATTTTTTGCAGCCATTAGTAGATCAGAGCAGTAATTTCACAGTATTTTGGTCAGGGTAATTATAGTACCAAGTACCGAGTAGAGTTGGGAATTCACACAAGAAGTCCAGAAATACCAGGTGAGCTTCCTTGTGTTCACTGGGACGTTATGATTAGTTTAATTGGGCTTTGTTTGATTTCAGCCGCAGAGACTCTTTGTGCCACGGCACTGCAGCCACTTTCCACTTTAGTGTTTCTGACCTGCATTGACAGGAACTGGTGCAAAAATGAACTCTTTGAAGTGGGACTCTTTGGAGAGGGCAAGTAAAAAAGGGGAAAAGTGATGTGTAAATAGTTTACTGTAGCAAAGTTCAAACCAGAATTGAATACCCTGCATTTTGCAGGTGATACGATTCAAGTTCTCTTATGTTTTCAGCCGGAATGGATAATATAATATGTCTTTGTTGGTGCAAATGTTTAGTAAACTGCTGCATTAAAAAATGCAATCTTTTTTTTCTTTTTTTAATTGCTGCCTTTTGTATAGCACCTGCTGTTCTACCTTCCTTTGAAGATACAGTTGTTTCTCCCACCAGAAATACTGTGAATCATCTCTTTGGTCCTGCAAACAAATCTGGGCAAATGCATTAATGAGACTGCAGCTGCATGTAGGAGTTCACATGTCACAAAATAGTAGGTACAGGCATTCATACTTGAGTGACTGACTATAGGTGTAGCAGCCTTCAGCAGTACATTGTGCACATTAAAGTTTAAATAGTCACTTGCCTGTTGGCTTCTGAATGAAAGGACTGTCACTGGTCACTTCTCCTGAAGCCTTAATGAAACCAAATAGTTTGCTACGAGTTTGGGCCTAACCATTGGGGTGTTTCATGCAGTCTTGTCAGTTGATGTTCATGAATTGACTTGAACGGAGATCAAAGTGTTTCTCAAAATGGAGAAGCGGGGAGAGAGACAGCTCCTTCAATTGCACCACAAGAGCTAATCAAGCCATCAGTTCTTTATGCACTCTGCATGCCTTTAGAATTTAATACCCAATGGTTTGTCAGGACAAATTGAAATTCGGGATTGGGAGGGGGTGGGAGGGCGGGGGGTGTCCCTCCTCAGCCGGCTGCAAATAAAATCCATGCTGCAATCTTCTGGAGGCTCGTTTTGGCAAATTTTATTATTTAATGTAAAACTGCAATGTTGATTAAATATTTGGAGTTGGAAAAAAAAAGTTAAGGTAAAGGATTCAACGGGCGTTGTACATCTTAGAGCTGATTAAAGATCCAGGTTTAAAGCGAAAGAGAAACTAAGCTCAGCGTGATTTTTTTTGTTTCTTTGATTGCTAATGAACTTTTTTGCTGAAACATTTTAAATTGGATTCAGAAGATAGTTTTTTGAGTGTCAGTTAAAACAAAGTCATGTGAAAATGCCTCCCTCCCTCCCTCTCTCTCTCTCTTTTTAATTGATATGATTTAGGCAGAAGAAAATGGTAAGGAGGATTTTTCTATTGCAGAAGCAATTTTTAAGGGATTTAGTCTTATTTAGCCTGAAGGTCTTCACACTAATGAGAGCACTTAAGTTACGTCCA
This sequence comes from Heliangelus exortis, assembly GCF_036169615.1. Lineage (NCBI taxonomy): Eukaryota > Metazoa > Chordata > Aves > Apodiformes > Trochilidae > Heliangelus > Heliangelus exortis. The sequence continues at coordinate 34,905,651 of NC_092424.1, forward strand.
GGCGTTGATTAGACAGCTCATCTATCAACTGGAGCATGAGAATTTGTATTTTAGGTACCTTTTATGCGTTATAAATGTATATGCTTTTTTTATTACTTTACGTTTTGTTTTCCGCAAATTTTTAATTACTTGCTTTCACATCCAAGGTGACTGTAATGCAGCTGACAGAGCACAAATGGTAATGGGGGAATACTCTACATTTGATGAGAAATACTATCGAAACTGTATCTGTAAGAACTGGGATGCCAGGTGCAAATTGCTACCCAGATACATTGGCTAAAACGGCCACAAGCCTCCTTAAGGTCTTAAATACGTTAATTCAGGGAATGCATCATTATTTACATTAAAAAACACCCAGCCACCACCCCACAAAAAATTTGTGAAGACTTTCTCTACCTGTAAGGTTTTTTGCTGTGTTTAAATTACAATAGCATCTTAATTGTTTCCTGAATCATTCTGAAAAGTACAGCTTTTGTAACTTTTTGACATTTGAGGTTTAAAAAAAAAAAATTAAAACGTTGCCACCAGCTTGCACTATGAGCAGCCTGTAATAACAGTTAAAAAAGCTTTCTGAACTATTTGACAAGATTTCTTAGTGCTGAGGCCATATGCTGTAGCCTTTAAGCTATTTCTTCCTATCAGTTTCATTATCACCTGCCTCTGAGTCTCCAATATCATCAGTAAGCACATGCAGAATCATAATTATGCCATGTACAAGTTCTTTGATAACATGTACAGTTTTCTTCTTAATTCTTTATCAAATGCATTGATCGTGGCATGTGTGCATTGATCCAGGTCCACCATCTGGCTGTGTGTGATAAGCACAGTGGCATCTTTGCATTTCCACTGTCATTCATTGCGCTACAATTTGGCTGCAGGGGAGTAGTGGCTGGGATTAGCCCTGTTCTGCTACTTACTTGCATTTTAAGTTGACACCTCTACAGCGGCTCAGACCACATTACAAACTGAAACACATACGCACGACTTAGTGATGTGACACTCCTCAATAAGCTTACTCCACTAGCTACTCAACAATCTGTAATTGGATTTGTAGGAATAACAGCAAAAGATTTCCTAAGAATTGCTGGGGACAGAAGGTGAAGTTTTCTCATTATTGGCAAAAGGCTAGGTATAGATCCTAGGCGATTGGTATTTTCCATTAAAAACAAGCTGCCAGCAGTTTGCAGGACATTTTCAAAAAAACCCAGCAAAACAGCATCCAGGGAGGCACAGGGTTTACACTTGTTCTCTCCATTCTCATCACATGCAAGCAGACTGAGATCCCAGCACCCTCCCCAGAAAATTAAGAGAAGCGGGGGCGGAGGAGGGGGGAACAACAACTTTCGGAGGCGCCCTGCAGCCTGCTCCGCTTTGTTCAGCTGGGAGTGAACCGGGAGCATTCCTCAGGAGGGCACGTCCTCCTCTCTCCCGGCACGGGGTTGCCCGCCTGAGAAGGAAGCTTCCCAGGATGGCAGTCGGAAAGATGCTGCTTTGCAGCTTACACGTCCCATACACTTGCCAAAAGTCTTTGTTTCATAACGCCACCTTTTTTTTTTTTTTTTTTTTTTTTTTTTTGGTTGTGTTTTTTTGTTGGTGTTTTTTTTTTTTTTTAAATTATAAAGTCAAGTTTACACAAGAGAAAATCCCTTAAGTGGAGCTCAATGAATGTTGACTCCTACAATGAGTAAGCAGCTTCTTTAACTTCTGTCTGTAACGCAGCTGTGGGGAGGCTCAAAAAATACCATCTTTAGACCTATTGATCTCAGATCAGACGTTATTCCCTGTCTGGATGATGGCACTATTTCAGAATATTTCTCGGGCCTGCACACTTGAGCCCCTGTTTGTTGGTAACGCCAATAGCAGTGACAGCCGTGGTGACAGGCGTAACATGCTTCTGCATCCTGACGCCTTAGGTGATTGTTGTCCTTAATTATACTTCCCAGATGAGGGATAGCACAAACTTGCCTAAGCAGAGAAAATTCCAGGGAAGAAGTTAGCAGAGGGCTTTGTTTGCTGCTTTTGGTTAAGGTTGACTTTCTCAGTGATCTTGGGAGCCCTGTTGGTAGGCAAGGCTGCCCTCGCATTGTTTGCCGGGAGAGCACCTGGCTCTCAGAATCTGTGCAGGTGAGTGAGGAGGAAATCTGAAGGAGTATTTGGAGTTAAATAGTTCAGCCTGTCCTTAAAACTTGCCATAGAGCCAAGTGCAGTGTGAAATAGAAGTGCTTGCCTTGATCGTCATGAGATGGGCAGCCACCAAAGGGTTAAATGAGTTAAATCTTATTTATCTGAATAGAACTGCAGGGCTGTTTTGCAGAATGCTCTAGCACAAATACCTATGGTTCACTTTGACGTTACAATTTTTTTGTTGGTTTCTTTACTTTAAATACTTGAACTGTTAGACCTTTTACTTTTTTCTCTGAGAAAGATGTATTTGTACCAGATTAGAAAAGCTAAACTGTTTCTTTACATTGAATAATCAGCCTGTCATGACAAATCTATCTCCTTCTGCATGAGTAGGTGCCAGTTTGACTAGCTTCTTTTAGGCTCACACTGGGTTTTAAGCTGGATCCATGTGCATGACTGGCAGTGCGTTTGTTGGGCCAGATCTAAGGAGCCAGAGAGCGTTCAGCTCCTTTTTTGCCTACAAAAGAGCAGCCAGACAGCCAGCAAGAGGCCTTGGATGTAGCACAAGGTGATACTTAGTCAGCCATTCTTTTTGTCAAAAATTTATATTTTTTTCAGTCAGTAAAATAAGAGTTCCTCGACTTCCAAGTGACATGAAGAATTAAATTATCAGTGGACTGCATTTCTACAGCCAGCATTTTTCACACCAGAAATACAGTACCAAGTGAATATAGTTTTCCAGATCAGCATAGCTTATATTATAAAAAAGAAATAAAGATTAAAAATTTCCGGCTAACATTTCTTTAAAAATACCACCTAGCTTTAACAAAAAGTTTTCTGTTTTTACAGCCACACAACCCCGTTTTATTGTGAATTTGAGGGCTTTTTTTTTCTTAAAGGGGACAGCTTTGTTAAGACATTGTTTGTGATTCCTCCAGTTTTAGACTACAAGCTACTTCTGTTTTCCTTCTGTTTTGTCTCATCAGTGCCATAGACTGTAAGCCAATAGCTGCTTCTTTATGACTAGTGATGTGATACTTTGGGGGATATATATTTGTGAAAAAATATTTTCAAGACACTAAGCAAAAAGACAGAAAATAGCTAACATATTTATGTCTGTCTTTACTGGCCACTTCCTATATTCTGACTAGCCGTGGAAATCCCAAGCCAATGCACTTTTTGTTTATGTTGAACGTCCCCTGCTTAGCAATTCATATTTTGCTTGCTACCTGTGTATTTTGAGCTGTTCTGAAACGGTAGTAGAGACCAAACATTAATGTGGTCTCCAGGGTGATCAAAGATTTAATCTGACCAGATGGGACAAACTTGAGAAAGATTTTGACTTTCCACTCTGTTTTGCAACAAGAAAGACTGATTTTTTTTCTCCTATCCGTTCTTTGTTAGAAAAGGCAGAGATCAGGCCATCCCCAGGGAAATGAGCAGGTGTGGCCATTTACAAGCATGTCTGGTTATATTATAAACCAACATAAGAAAAGTTTGAAATGGTTTGAAAAGATCTGCTAAACAGTTTTAATGTTTCATCCCAAATCCTATTTACTCAAACAAGAGCCGATCAAGGTCACAGTAAAACCCAGCCTGCCCGAACCTTTAAAGCTCGTGTCATTTTTATTTTTTTTTCTTTTTTTTTTTTTTCTTTTTTTTTTTTTTTTTATTATTATTCTTTCTTCTCTGCTGACTGAATAGGTACATTTTGGTAATCCTTGCCTCTGGACAAGCACAGAAGTCTTTTTCTCTCTGAATGGCTAATAACAGAGCCGTTCTTCCTGTCTAATGATGAAAGAGGTGGCAGTCAAGTTCTTTCTCTTAGTTGTACTGTGTATTAGGGTCAGACCATGAACAATTTTGAAACCTACAGCTATGGGAATCACTCATCCTCATAGGTAAAATTCTGTTTTAATTTTGTTGCTGTGGAGTATCACCAGTCTTCCCTCCCTTCCCCCCATTTGTGGACACATTGAAGAACGTTCTTTTTAAACATAAAATAAATGCAGTTTGTGGGATTGTTATTTCAGTAGATAGAGAGAATAATATATTATCAGATTTCTAGTCTAAACTTAGTTTGGATCCTCCCAGAATTCTGCCAAAGGACAATTGAAAATCCCTGGCTGAGGGATTTTTATTATTATTATTATTATTATTATTACTATTATTATTATTACTACTACTACTACCACTACCACTACTACTACAACTACAACTACTACTACTACTACTACTATATAAAATTGCAGAATTGTTAGTGATACAAGGAGATCAGTTTTCTGGGGGTGATTGATTCCCCCTCCCCCTGCAACAACACTCCCCCACTCAGTATTTTAGTGACTTGGTTACCTCTCAGCTTCTACCACTACCGAGCGACGTTGCTGGCCGGGTAATGATCTCAGAAACTGCCCCGCCAGTGTTCTACATTCAAATTCACCTTCCCAAATCCACGGCATCATTTTTGGCCAAACTAATGTCAGTCAATGCTGTCTGCGGCGAGTACAAAAAGGACCCCCTAATGGCAGCCATTTTTATTTGTGTCTTAAGATCCAAAGGCTGCTGAAAGAACAATTGGATAAAGTTGAGGATTGGAGAAGCTTGATTTTCTTGTTCCAGTGAAATGAAACTCGCGTCCTTTTTTTTCTTACCCTTCCCCTTAAAAGCCAGAGTCTGCTAGGGGGTTGTAGCTGTGTCAAAGCCGTTGGGATGCCACTGCTGATCACTTTAATTACTAGGACTAAGGAGGATAAAATTAAAAGTAGCACCATTGAAGCAGTGGAAGAAAGCTTGCCGAGATGTCGGTGAACTGTGAAATATAAAAATTGCATACCAATACATTTTTATAGGAGGGAAACAAGGAATTACATTACTTATTCTTGAAGAGTTTGTCCTTAAATGGTGAAGTTTTCCTCTCTGTGCATCCGCATGGCAGATCTTTAGACCATTACAAAGTAATTGGGGGGAAAATAAGAGGGCGAAGTTTAATGTCTCTTAGGCATGTCAGGTTCATGTCAGAGGGTGAAAGATTTTCCTGAGTTTCCTCTTTAACTGTACAGGAAGAAAATTGCTGTATGTGTGTTTGCGTGGTCCCTTCTTGGTGCAAAACTTCTCCTTTTTAAAAAATACCTATGGTCATGTCTCCTTATCTCTCTCTGTGCTTTCCTTTCCCAAACGCAGGGGATTGATGTGCATTTTAGTAATTGCTCTGTACCTCAAAACTTAATCTACCTACTTTTAGTGCTTTCAGTTTCATTGCTCCTTCCACCAGTGTTTCCTCTGCCAAGATCGGTATCCCAGGGTTCAAATAGCTGAATTGAATTTAAGCAAGAACTGGGCTGTTTTTCTCTTATCCGCTGGTGATGATTGCCTTAATCAGCACAAACACAAGCCACAATAATCTGTGTTTACTCGGAGATCCCCGGGATGTTAATGACTATGCTAATAATTCAGGATGCAAGTTCTCTTTCAGTAGGAGGGGAGAAAAAAGAGAGGGGGGAGAAAATCAGCCTGCTCAGTTTACTACACGTTTTGTCCCACACATGTAACTGGCCTTATTTTAAAGGTGTGTACTGGATGAAATTGTTTTATATTAAACTGCATGGGAGTCTTAATACAAATTTTGCACAGTCCTTCTTAAAGGTCATTTAAATCAAACCCACGAGCTCCTACATCCCAGGAACTGTAAACAGAGGAGATTTGAGCCGTTTTATTTCATGTAAAACTGAATGTAATTTATGTTTACTGGATACCGTGGATCAAAATAAAATCGGTTGCTGTATCAGTTGGCTGGCTAGAAATTAAATTAAATTGATCTATTCTCATGCACAGGAGCAGGGGGGAAGCTTTCCAGTTGCCTTTCTAATGTGTACTTTACCAAATAAGTTTTCGGTAGAACTGTTGCTCTGTTCGGGGAAGTTAGAGGGTGAGAAAGCAAACAAAGCCGATGTGCCATCCCGCTGCCTTGCAGGGCCCAGGCGGAATTGTCTTTCCAGGGGAAGGACATTAAGAGAAAAGTAAATCAAGGCAATCTGATAGGGAATCAGGGCTCTGTCACTCAGAGACAAGATATTGTGCTGTGTCCATATACTTTGTTTACTGTAGGGTTTTATGAGTTGTAACCTGCCCATGCAAGCTGTTAATGAGGCTAAATCTTGCTGCTTGAGGATTGAATTACAGCACACCTCTGGGCTAATGGTTATAAACAGAAAGTCCCATTAGGGCTGCATTCTGATTCAGTCATTTGCATTTTTTCTATTGTGCCGAGAACAATGCTGAGTAAATAGCTACAAACAAACAATTTACATGGAAATGGATAAAGTGTACCTAATTAGTATTTTGTGCTTGTTTTATTAATGATTGCTTAAACTAAATAGCACTTAACAGCAGCTCTCACCAGCATCTGCAGGTGTGGGATGCTCAGTTTCTGGGTTGGTGGGAAAGCTGCCAGCATAGCTTTCCAAAATTGGGCAGTTTGTTATATTCCACTTCGGTCAGGTCAGCTGCCTGTACCTACTTTTTATCCTGTTCGTCGTTTCAATAATACAAACTTATTGGCAGAATTGACTTACAGACAAGCTCTGACTTTGTTGTGCTTATGAGTGTTTTTAATATTGAGGGGAGGGGGAAAACAGCCATAACTTTAAAAAAAAATAATGCTTTTAAGGTGAAAAATGAAATTGTTTCTCATGTTTTAATGTGTTCTTGCAGAATTTATTACATTACGTGTAAGCCATCGTTTTCTTCTTTTTTTTTTAGCTTGGTGGGTCAGTCTTCTTCAAAATTTTGTGTTAGAATTTTTCTCATTTACTTACCTGATGCATTATGGGCTTCAGCATGACACTACTCTCTGCAGTCGTTCCCATATGATCTCTAATTACTAACCAAAGCCCCACTGATAGTGTGTTTCAAAACAATGCAAAAATCTATTCTTCTATGGCAACTATTGTCCTTCCATTGATTTTCATAAGTTTGTTTAAAAAAATATGTAAATACACTGAAGTACAAGGTTTAGATTCTTTGCATGTGTTAGATTTGCTGTTGCTTCACACTTTGAAGTCAGCTCAGCAAATGGAGTAACTGAGAGCAACAAACATCTGGCTTCTTGTCTCAGTTCTGTAGAGAATATTACTCAAACGAGTAATTCAAATTAGTAAAACCTTTTTTATAGCCACGATAAAACTTTTTGTAGTTATTACTTGGAGACAAATGTTTCTGAGAATTTTCATTGAGGTATTTTTATAGAACATAATTTGTAAACGCTTTAAATTGTAGGTACTTAGGTTTCTGGTGCAATCATAATTTGGGGAATGCATTAAAAAAATTTGATTCGTGGATGTCTTTAAAAATTGTGGTGTGACACCCAACTGATACCAAGCGTACTATTTATAACGTGGGCCAAGCACCATGCTGTAAACCAGTTACTATCATGATGATCAGATTGAGAATGAAATTGCATTTCTGTCAATTACTGAGTTGGCAACTGTTCAATATATCTTAGCAGCAAGATGAAGAGCGGCGTCGGCAGCTGAGAGAGAGAGCTCGTCAGCTAATAGCAGAAGCTCGATCTGGAGTGAAGATGTCAGAACTTCCTAGCTACAGTGAAATGGCTGCAGAAAAGTTGAAAGAAAGGTCAAAGGCATCTGGAGGTGAGCTGAGGAACCTTGTATTTTATTCCTATGGCAACCTAGAAACCAGAGAATACGTTTTTGGGTATCACTTTTATTCATACTTCAAAACATTCTTGTGGGTAGTTGCTGCTCATCAGAGGCACATATCAAAAGACCTGGCCAGAGATGCTTCCTAAATCGATGTTGTGTCACTTAATTTCCAAAAGTTAAAAGAAGAGCATCTATATATCATTGAAGAAAAAGATACTTTGCGAATGAATAGCTTAAATTGGCCAATTATTTGCAGATTTGTCATTACCTGCAGTTTCTTAGAATTTTGTTGGTTAAATCTCTTCCAGAAATATTTTTATATAGGAGCATGGACATAATTTTTTGGAAACAACATTAGAAATACTTTAACTTTATTTAGTACTGAATGTGTTCAAAAGACTGCTTAGGAAGACAATTTTAAAGGTGGCCTTTGGGAGGTGGGGGCATCAACCTTTTGATTTGAAATTGCAGTCTTTTGACAGACCACTTGCCTTTACAGGTTTTGAATTGTAATATTGCTATAATGTTATTAAACTGACTTTGAAATGTCATTAAAATTCATATACCTGCCACTGCTATGAGCTGGAGTAATGTAGTGTCACTCAAACTCAAATGGGTGCTGAGCACATGCTTCAGTACAGGCTTCTTGCTCTTTTAGAATATGTAGAAGATACTAAGGGGAAATTGTGTCTCTCATACTAACATGTAATTGTAAGCCAAAGTGTCATAAAAACCCAGCTTTACATTCACGTTGCACGTAGATTCAACAACATTTTTGTCTTTTCTACTACGTCTTGTATATGCATATGTATTTGAATGCAGTCTTATTGCACTCTAAAGCCTACACTTCTGTTCTATTTAACATCAACAAGAAAAGCAGTTAGTAGTAAGTTTCCCTTTGGGTCTGGTCTTCAGTTCTCCAGCCTTGCCAACATAACTCTTGTGATAAATAGAGAAATTACATCCTTAATGGAGAGGGACTAAGGCTGAGCAAAATGGCACAGTACTTGTATATTAAGTAGACTATGGCATTTTTCATCCCCTTTCACAATTTATGGTTCTTCATCCTATGTTTTGTAATTACTTCCACCTGACTTTTTCATCCTGCCTGTACAAAGCTCTTCCTGCCATCTTCACCCTCCAAGTAAGGTACAATTTCTAGGTATATCCTGAGTGTTCACTTGGATAGCAGTTACCGTGGCTTGTCACAGTGACTTAACCTGTGTTGCCAAATATCCTGGTATGCTGCTTTCTGGGGATGTGGCCTTCAGTCTTCATTTTTACCTCTGAATTTTGCATTGTTCTCCTTTTCCAGCCCTTTGTTCAATCTATAAACAGTCTTGTAGTTAACTGTATACCATACATACATATATATATATAAAAAAAAATTGCATACTTATGTGTATAGATTGCATATGCACTCAGAGAGTTTATTAAAGGAGGAGACAGTATGAGTGCTGACAGCATCATGTCCTTATCATCAATATACCAGTTGATTTTTATACATTATAGTAATTTCACTGCTTTCTATTTCTGCATGTGCTGTGAGTTATCATCTTGGTTTATATTTCCTACTTTGATTTTTCTTTGTTCATATAGTAGTCCAAGGTATTGGAACTTATGTTGGGTTTCTAGCACTTTTCATTCCCTGTCTGCTTTTATTCCTCTTTCCTTTTTTCACATCAATATGCATTTTACAGCACTTCCTTCTACTCATTCATTCTCAAAAACCTTCTCTTATGGTACATCTTCAACATACTTCTACCATAGTGCCAGTAATGTTAGGTGCCACGTTAGATGTCCACTCAAGAAATTCATTCTTCTAAAATTGAGTTGTTCTGTGAAATGGCACCAACACTTTATACACCAAAGAAATTACAATTTTTTTCTGTGCTTAGTCTTTTTCATTTTATTGTCTGCATCCAAAATTAGGATTTACTAAGCAGTCTCCTTATTAAAACTGGATTCTGATTATTGTCCCTGACTTCATTGACGTTTGGCCTTTTTTTATATGTATAGCTTTATATTCCCTATATAATACCCAAGACAAGGTATAGAAAAGACAAGCTTATAGAAATATGTCCTCCAAGCTCACTTCACCACTGTGTTTCATTATTCTCTTTTTTCTATATTGATTGCTACATTTTAATTTACAGAAAGGGAATGCATCAGTTTATTTTCCTCTGTCTGAATTCAGTTATCCCAGAAAAAAGGTGACATTTCAGCTTTGGGATTTTTAAGTTTTTAAAGACTATCTTGCTCACTACTGTAGGTGCAAATGTGATTCTTTCTGTGTTTCTATATGCTCAGTAAGACTTTTGTGCTTTTGTGCTGGTATTACATTCTCCATTAAAAGTCTTTATTTAATCATGGTGTGACAAACTCAAATGCCTATGGCAAGTTGAAACTTTCCTGGATAAGCAGCATCCTTTGCTATGAAATCCAGTCTTTTTCATAGGTTATTTGGCATGTGAGACAGAAAATACTTCTTCCTGCCAACTGCCAGAGGGTTCAGGATGGCAGCTTCAAATTTATTAGATGTTCTACTAGCTTCAGGCTGATAAGCGGATGCCTGGAGATGGGTCCAGGGACAGTGTTGAGATAGAAATCCAAATACCCTCCCTTTTCCCAGCAGCAATGGGACAAAGGAATTGACATCTTATCTAGGTATTGTCCCAGTGCAGTGGGACACCCATCTGCTCTCCTGGGGTTCGGTTAGTGTGTTTTCTTTACTCTTTGGCACATCTCCTTGCTTTATTTGAGATGACATCATTGGGAGGAGGATGTGGCTTAGATCTGGAGGTGGAGGGTAGGCAGCAGAGAGAGGGAACAATGGAGAGGAAAAGGGGTAAGACAAGTACACTGTGAAGAGACTTTAGGGGAAAATGTGCCAAACCCAGGCAAATCTGGGAGGGCAGAAGGGAACAAACACAAGAACGGCACAGACAGAGGAGCAGTGAGGGAAGAACACAAAAGGAGCATCCAACTGGAGTTTTAAGACACCAAAAGTTTTCAAAAATGTTTTGAATTAATATCAAAAGCTGGAAGGGTGCACTGCAGTTAAAAAACTTACCAAGAAAGTCAGACAGTGTTGCATTGTACTTGAAGGCTTAAAACTTCCAGGGTATGCTACAGATTTTACTTCTGAGGCAGAAGTTTGGAGGGAACGTCTGTGGTAGCTCAGGTTTACTCATCATGCTTAGTCTCCAACTCATAAAATAGTGTGAAGTCCTTGATTTAATATTTTTAACAGGCAGTATTTGTATGTGTTGGCAGTTACTGCTGTACTTTCTTGTCCCGACATCTGATTTCTTGTACACTGAACCAGTATTTCAGCTTTGAATTTCTTCCATTCCCCACCTTTGCTTCCTTTGTTACTGTTCAGATGCTTCTATCACATCCTGTAGCCTTAAAGTGAACTCTGTACCTTAAAGTAAATGAAGTATCTGAATAGTCACAAGGTGGAAAGATTTCCCAGACACAATCCTGGAGGCATCATCTTCCCTAAAGAAAAAGTACTGTTCATGCAGTGACAGTGACAGCACACATACACTTCTCCCACTAATGTTATCTAACCCCCACCAAGACTTTCACCTCTATGGAAACTGTTCCTTTTTAATTTCACCTGGAAATTGATGGAGTCTGCTGCAACTCCTTCACGTGTGGACAATCTTAAACCAAGTCAAGAGAACATAAGTTTAACCATAAATTAAGCCTAAACTTAATTTTTATAGTAAGACATATGATCTGTAAAATGGCTCTGGATCTTTTTTCCACTCATATTATGGCATCGCTGTTTGGTTCCAAAAGATTCTTGTTTCACTTTCTTCAGTCCAGATTGGGTAGATAATGGTCAGTGCTGTTTATTTATTGACTTAATTCTTTAATTTTGTTTGTTCCTTTGTGACTTAGTAAAGTTTTGCTGTTTTTCTAGGATGTACATTTACATACTTTTCAGGGAAATGGTTCTCTAGTACTCTTCTAAATATGTGCCCTGGTTCTAGACCAAGTGGTTTAAGTTTTTCACACTAGTAATTTGTTCTTTTCATAAAAGATATCTGTTATCTCTTTGTCATGTTGTTCCTTTTATCATTTATAATTGCAAAATCTTTGTAACATGCTCCCTAAACACATTTCCCTTTTTAATACACTGGCAGAACATTGGACTGGAAAAAAAAAAAGCCCCAAACCACAAAAAAACTAGAGTGGTTTAAAACAAGGAATCTGTAGATTTTTAAAGATATTTGAAAAATTCTGAAATTACTTCCGATTAATACTTTTAATTTTTATTTTTTTTTTTAATTGAAGCATAAATGTCCTGGTAATCATATTCAGTCAAAGCCTGCCAACTCTAAATGAAATACTAGGTCAGGTCATTTTCTGACACTAGGAACTGGTGTCTTTGACATTCCCATCTCTTTTGTTACCTAAAATGGTGGTGTCAAAGACAGTGCCTCTGATCTCATCTTGCTATATTAAATTAAAGAAAATCAAATAATCTAATATAGGCATTCCTTTAGTATGCAGCAGTCTTAAACCCTGTCATCTTGTTTAGATTGTTTTGACACTTTCAGCATCCCACTGGATGACTGGTAGTTGTGAGCTGACCTTGTGAGCTGACATCTATGGGTGCTTTAGAAAATCATTGCCTGCATCTAGGGTCGAGGTGGATTTGTCTTCCTTCTGCTGTGGAGGTGTCCCTTTTTCTTTCTCTTAAACCTCTTTCAAATGTCCATGGCACTTTGCTGCTATTAGTCCTGTCATGCTTTCAGGTGCCACCATGAGCTCCAGTGTGCATTTGAGAGCCCAGGGTCCTTAGTGCCACTGACTTTCTTTGACACCATCATGAAGGATTTAAAATCATGTCAGAAGTCTTGCTCTTCACCAAAAAAAAAGTAGAGGTGCTGTAAAGAAAATTCAGGCCATCAAACTTGTTGCTGTTGCTGCTTCACCATCCTGTTTTCTCTTCAGTCTGCTTTTTAACCCACCCCTTTTTCCATTTCCTGAAGATCCCACTGTGCCATCCTACTTTGTTCTCTACCTTTACACTACTGAAAACAACTAGAGTCCTGGTCAGAGGACCATCTGTATGAATTTAAGTGGGAACAGAAAGGATGTCACAGAGAGTCCCAAGTGTTTCTGCCCACCCAGTTATACACCTAAAGCACCATCTGTCAGGTCCCAGGTCTGGTCACAGATCCTGGCTTGGCTGGGAAGAGATGTTCTTCTCCATCCATCTGGCTCAGGCTGGGACAGTGTGGAAGAAAGCTGAGTCTTCCAGGGACCATTGCCCAGGGAAGTCCTGGTGGTCAGCTGAAATGGAAGGGTCCTACTTCACAGACTGCTGCTCCATCATGCACGCAACAGATGTTGAATAAGACACTTGTTTGCTCCTGTCTGTCTCAGCAAGAGCCTTCCTCTGAATTGGCAGAAGTCTGTGAAAGACATTGATTAATTGAGGGAGCAGCTGGTTAGAAAAGAGTAGCAGACATATAAAAAAGTCAACAGGCTCATAAAATGGGAATTATAGGGAGTGTGGAGATAAAGAAGTAAAGACCTGTAAGACCTTCATGTCAGCAGTGTGGGCCTGATGTGCAAACTTCAGGTCTGGTGATGTTTAGTTTATTTCAAAGACAGGTGATGTGTGATTGGCACCAATCCTGCTCCAGACTTCTGGTATTCAGGATTATGGCATCTTGGTACTATCTTGAGGATCCTTTTTGTTTATATGGTTTTGAATGTACCAGTGGCCAGTAACTAAATAGTACTTTTTCATATTTTGAAGTGTTGCAAAGTCACTTTAGTTACTATATTTCTTCTTCAGACACACTGCAGCCTTCTCTTTTTTTGTTCATTTTTACATGCATGCATGCATACATAGGAAAAAATGTTTGTATAAGTCTGAACAAGTGTAGATAGCATTTGATATGAGACTTAAAAGTGAGTGAATACAATGCAACTACATGCTTTGAAAGTACTAATCTAGCTTTTATGGACTTTAATTTCATTATATATTTGTATTGAAAATGTGAGTCAGAATTTTTTCTGGGTTCTGCTTCACAATTCAGCATTTTCTATTTGATCTTCCTCAGGTTACTTACTCTTTCTGTGTCATAATTTACCTACATCATCATTGTAATTGTAATTATAATAATCACCTACTTCATAAAACATTATGGGGCTCATTTACAAGTTATATTCATAAGCTGCTCTGAGAAACTCAGTAGAAAGATCCTATAAAAATACAAAGTATAATTAAAATTATTATTTTATTTTAAATGTATAGAGCTTATAAACAATGCTGATTCAAAGTGATGTAGTCAGGCAGCAATCTGTGAGTGTGCACTTGCTACACCTGAGGTCAGTGCTTGCTAAGCTTGTTGCTCCAGAGGGTAGTTTTTCTCCTTGTATCAGAAGCAGTAGGAGACACTAACACCTAAGTAAGGCACAGTGATCAGTGTCGTGTGATACGTTGTGCAAAGTAAGAAGTAGCAGCTCTTGCTGAGCTTGGGAGGGAACTTAGTACCTGGAACTGCTGCCTTTCTCAAAAGATTGTAGCTCCCGAGTCGTTCTGCTGGTCAGACCCATCCAAGCCTGCAGAATGCAGGCTTCAGCACACGTTTGGTATTAGAGAGAACTGGGAGCCTAGGAGAAATTATTCTGACCTGAGTTATAAGGAAAAGCACATGTGCTTTTCAGTTAACCAGAGATTCAGCTCAGAGAACAGCCACTGCTGAGGCCAGACTCTACCTTTTATTGTAGCAGGAGTTTCCAGCAGAGCCCCCTGTGTGTATATTGAATTGCTTTGGTTTAAAGATAAATCCATGAGTGGACAGAATTAAATCTCCTTCCAGACTTATTTAATGATTTGCATTTTTATCATAACTCTGCTTGTTCTCTAAAGCATTTATTTTGTTTTGGTTTGTTTTTTTTTTCTAGTGATGTGGTGCATGTATGTAAGGAAATACTAACCTTAATGCTGTATGTTCCTACAGATGAGGATGAGGATGATGATAATATTGAGATAGATACTAATGAGGAGGTTCCTGAATGCTCTGTCACTGGAGGTGGAGATGAGCTTACTAACCTAGAAAATGACCTTGATTCAACGGGTAATTTAAATAATGGCTATTTTGTGTTTTTTGCATGACTAACACTTCATCATCATATGAGTGTTGATGTGCTGCTTCTGTCTGTCATAGCTATATTCCTTTGTGCCTTTTCAGGTCTTTTAAGCCCTAATGCCTGTTCTTTTTAATTATTTTGCATTCATGTTTAGTTGAGTTTTAAAACCAGCAACAAAATCATTATTTCCAACAATGGCAGATTTAAATGTCTCATGCTGTTTGGTGGGGAAGAGGACCCCAGGCCAGATTTGTAAAGCAGAGCCACCTGAAATCACCCTAACTGGATTGTGCCAGCAAAGCAAAGCAGGCAGGCCAGAGGAGTGAGCAGTCGTGTTGGTGAGTAGAGCTGCTGCTCTCTGCACTGACATCTGGTCCGTGTGCTCAGCAAAGAGGAGCAAACATGGCTCTGTGGTTCCACATAGGCTTAGTATCCCCCCAGTTCCCTCCTGAGGACCAGTTTTTGTATGTATACCTTGTTGCTCCAGAATTAGTGCTGTTTACCTTACAAAGTTCAAGTAATAGATTTTTTTTAAGAACACATTTGAAGGTATTCATATTCTTGTAGAAGTGCTTCTATGACCTTACCTGGTCAAGTAATAATGAAGTATTTCTAGACCTATGCTGGTCAAGTAATAATGAATCATAGCAGTGGTATTTCCCCTTTCAAAAATCACAGTTGAGCAAAACCAGAGTTCAAGTTCCTCCACCAACAATGTTTATGTCACCATCTTATAACAGAGATGCTTATTTTAAAAGGATGTAAAGGTGATTATCCATCAGTAATGGGCTCCCTGTTATCCCTGTTATGAATGGTGTGCATCTCCTCCAGGGAGATGCTCCCTACAAGTTAGCTCCAGCCCAGAGAAGCGTGGCAAGCATGGGACAGCATCAGGATTAAGGCAGTACAACAGAAAATATCTTGGACCATCCTCTAACTTGGTTCTGCCCGTGCCAACTGGACCCAAGTTTGTAGCCCATAATATATAAAATCGGAAGACTTAATTTGGAGCTTGCTCTCTGTAAATTAACCTGACAATAGTGTGTAGATAGAACTTTATTTCTGGTCCTTTTTGAATGGGAACAGTTTGAGTCATGTTCTTTACGGTTTTTTATTTGAGGATTTCCATAAACATAAGAAAATCAATGTAGTCTTTTCAGCATTTGAATTAACCTGAATCCTGCAGAAATAGCAGAATCCTGTGAAATAAATACTGGATTGTTTTAGGAGTAACTGTAAATCATTAAGTGACTGTTGCTGTCACATAGGCCCAGTGAATTACTAACATTTATTTCCTAGGCCTTTTTTCTTGAGCAATACCTTTGCTGGAATACAAACCCACTTCCAGTGCTTCATCTCCACCACACAAAGATATTTTGGAAAGAAACCGGGACATCATTTTGTAGTTCATTCTGCATAGTATCTGGAGGGGTAAAGGAGTAAGGAAGGGGTTGAACAATAATACAGAAAGCAGTTTAATGCTGTGATAGAAATTGGTGTACACAGATTTTGGTGGAATTCTGCCAATTCGTACCAAGTTCTAATGAAGGCTGAATCTCCTGGGAACACTGAAACTCAAAACTGTAAAGGACATTTCACATTTGGGGTCATTATGACCATCTTAATTAATTTGTCCCCTGCTGAATATTAGTCCCTCCTACCTCTCTCAAGAAGAGAAAACTCTTTTTTTTAATTTTTACTGCCAGTTGTTGGTTTTAAATATTTCATCTGTCTGCGTTTGTCAGTACTGCTACCATATACTGCTGTGAATGTATCTGATAAAATGTGAACCTCTTATATCATAGTTATTACATGATGTTTATGTATAAACCCATGAGAATGAGCATGTACTTACATGTGAGCCTCAATTAAGGGCACCCTGGCAGGGTGTGCCAGAGGAAAGGGAAACTATCCTTCGTCATAACCCAACCCAGGCCATTGCTGCTGGAGGCAGGCATTATTTTATTGCCAGCATGCCAAAAATATTTTGGCTGACATGAATTGGAGTGTTCCAAACCTTGGAAGGAGCTGGGTGGCAAAACAATCATGGCCTCACTTCCCACACCAGCAAGAAGTTACCAGCACCCAGTGAAAAACTCAGGCTCTGCCTACAGAAAAACATAGCAAGCACTATTTTCTCTGTCTTCAAGCCCAGATGTATGTCCATGATATGTGGAGGTGATGCTGCATTCACCCCATTTCAAGGGTGATTTCTTGTGTGGTGCTGCATGTAGAGTATGTCTGGGGGCTTCTGCACCAGTGTTATTTTGCCTTGCTACCCAGGGTTTGCTCCATGGATCCGCTCTGTGCTTTGTTATTAACACCTTTCTCCTTATTATGTGTGCATATGTAGGTAACTGTGTGTGTAGGTGTGTTACAAATTCATATAGTCAACGATCATGTACAGAGTGAGCATTATTGGGAGGTAAAATTCTTGAATCTTATTTCTTGGGGCTTGAATCCAAGTTGCTGGAATTTATGGAAAAAAAAAAAACTCGGGGGTTTTGGCAGACTTTGAATCTGTCCCTTTGATTCAGTTATGAAGCGTTTTACAGCTCTCATGTCTTCAGTATATTCTATAAATCATAACAGAGTATTACTAGAAAGCTGCCTCTTTCAATACTGATATTTTAACATTGAGAAGCTGTGCCTTAGGATGAATTAAGAGTTCATAAACTCGAGGGGTTATCAATACTTAGAATATGTGATAAATTGTTATATGTCATCTTAAAACAAATGGCCCTTTAAATGTGCTTCTATACCAAAGTATAGGTTTGTACAGGTTGGGAGTAACTTAAAGTAAACATTGTCTCCTTTCTGTGGTTTTTCTTCTATTGTCTTCAAGTACATTTACTTGTTCAGTGAATACTACATACATTTTTTGAGAGAACTTAAGCGTTGTCTGTGTGCATTACACAAACCTACACCAACCTGAATCACACAAGGAAAAAATATTTTCCTTTTATTTTTTAATTTTTTAGATTGAAATTATAAGAAAGTGAATAAAACCACCTTTTGAATTGCTAAAGCAGTTTGTTGCAGCTCTGCATGTAAATGCATCTCACTCTGTTGTATGTCGTATTTGCATATTTAGCAGAACAAAACAGTAAGTTGGTGGATTTGAAGCTGAAGAAGCTCCTAGAAACTCAGCCACAGGTGGCAAATTCACTCTCCAGTGCTGCTCAGAAAGCTGTAACTGAGAGCTCAGAGCAAGACGTTAAGGTAAGTTTTGATTAGTGCTTTTGTTTCAGTACCTGTGTGTTCTGATTTTGGGTTAGTACTTCGTGAGAAGGAAAACGATTTCTTATCAAATCCTTCAGAGTAAGAAATGCAGAAAGCTTCATGGCAATGCAGCTGCAGTGCACGGGGTTTTTTCCTGTTGGCTAATTAACACATTTTACATTTTCATTTTTGTTTTTTCTTCTTTTTTTTTTTTTTAAACCTTGATACTTGTAATTGGCATTACAGTAAGAGATACAAGAAGCATTTCTCAGTTCTTATTTTTCAGATTGTCACTTAAACCAGAAATGCAGCACAGGCTCCATCCTGCTACTGGTTCAGTCAGCAGCAAGACTCTCCCTGACTAACAGGAGCAGGATTGGACTCTCAGTGATTTGCTTTCCTCCTAAGCCTGAGCCTCTGCTTTTTCTCCATTAAAATTAAGCCATGGTACACTTTAAAAGCATACATACTTGGGTGCTTGACAACGAGTGCCTCTGAGAAAAGAAGACACGACTATGCAGTGTATGCAGTCATTTTGCCAATTCTTATTGTTGACCACTTCAGCATAAAGTGCACACCAATCAATTTTCCATTTAATTTTCTTAATTAGACCCCTTGTGTTCTTACTTTTTTTTTTTTTTTTTCTTTTTTTTTCTTTTTTTTTTTTTTTTAGTAGTCGCTGTATGTCATTAATATCCCTATGGCTCTGGGGCACTTCCAGTTGGGTATAACTTTTCACCCACCTGCAGTCTGGGGGGAAAGCACTGCTGACTGAAAGGATTTCCTTCCCCAGATACAGAGATGCTTTGAAGTCCCAAAACAATGACTTTCATTGCTTTTCCCTTACACTGTCGGTTCCTATAAATTGGTGATGAAAGTGTGTGGCAGCAGCAGAGGACTTTCGGTCTCTATCTTTGAACAAAAGGAAGCCTGGATCAAGTCTGATTTTTGCGTTCAATTTAGCTTTCTGCAGTGGATTTAATGCAAAATGAAGCTGGCCCAAGAATAATACAATGGATTGAAAAGGCTAACTGAATTAGTGGGCTTAGAGGAATACATTTGTAAAGTGGCAGAAGTCCCCAGTCATAAAAAGGTTTCTTAAAATGGGATTTACTAGCTAATCACACTGATATTTTAGCATGTTGCCAGGCCTAAAAAATTAGTCATGTTTGTTTATTTTGGTAAAGACTGGTGTAGGCTGTCAGATGGTTATTGTGCTAATAACAGGAAACCACCTTTTGTTTAACCAGAATCATAACCACTCGATTAGTGCAGCTGAAAAGTTGTCCAGAGCATATGTCTGATACTTTTTAAAGCTTAATTCGACACATGACACACGGGCCGCCTCGTAAGGTGATTTGGTATCACCTAGCTTGCCAAAAATGGTATTTCTCTTTATGAAAAGCTTCTGTGAGGGAGTTGCTTTTTTAAAGGTACTCCCACAAAAGGTGCGACTTAGCAGTTTGTCTCTGTGTACGTCTTTCTAAGGAAGAGTTGGAAAGCAGCATTATAAGGAATATATGGTGTCCATCTGTTCTCATAGAGCTCTCGGCACTGAGGTGGATTTGTTTTTTAATAAAATGCAGTTTACACGTTTCTAAATGAGGCATTCTGTGTTTGTGGAAAAGGATAAACTGTTACCTTCCCTTGGGGATTGTGTATCCCCGGCCTCCTTGAGGCTAGAGAATAGGCCATTGGAGAACTCCCTCATTACCAATTGTCTCAATGCAGAGGAAGGGCAAAGTCTTGGTAGCTTTTGATAACCAGTTTCAGCATTCAGCAGGCTTAGCTATTAGTCATGCATCTTAGCCTTTCCCTATTTACTTTCAAAACACTTAATAAAAATAATAAAAGATTAGGTATAAAATGAAATATTTGTTTGGTACACAGCACCTCGGTATCTGCAGTTTCCACACACTGCGGTGGTTCAGTCTTCTGGGATATTTCGTGTTGATAGAACCATTTGAATTTGTTACCAGTATTAACATAGGAAGCCCTGGAAAAGATAATTGTAGTTTCCTTAGCTGTAAAGGGCTTACTTACAAATCTGGCTTTGGAAAGTTATAGCTGATGAAATGCAGTTCAGTGGGGTAGTATTATAATCCTACCTTTTAGCCTTCATCCAGCATTAGTGGTTTATCTCAATGGGCATAAAATTAGAAACTAGTTCTTCTTGTCATACAAGTCTGTGGGACTACAGAAAACGGCAGATTTCTTTACCAGGCAGGGAGACAGGCTAAAGGCAACACGCTTTTAAAACGATACAGATCATGTTCAGGGGTAGAGACGCCGCTACTTGGCAGCAGCACGCGCAGTGCTTGGCAAAGCAAAGTTGCAAAGGAGTGATTTTTCGTTTAAAATCAGCATCACTGGCAAATACCATTCACAATTAATAGGTCTGGCTGTTAAGTAAGTAGAGAGTCCTGCAGGAGGGTGCCCACGTAGCAAAAAGCCAGCCGTTTCCACCCCACATTAAACAAGGGGGAAAAAAGGAAAAGTTAATCACTCTTCTCCTTTTTTTCCACAGCTGATACTTTCATCCTATATAAACCGCAGCCTGAGCAGTGAAATCCTCTTCGCAAAAGCTGCGCCCTGTCCCCTGGCCGGAATGTACCTCTCGCGTTTGCGTCTTCCCGTTTGTAAACAAAAGAAACTGTTGTGTGTCTGGTTTTTTTCCCCAGCAGAATGGAACAGAGGAACATCGTGCTGAGCGATTACAAAAAGCAGCAGAACGGTTTAGAAATCCCGTTGTGTTCAGCAAAGACTCTACCGTCAGAAAAACTCAGCTCCAGTCTTTCAGTCAATACGTCGAGAGCAGACCAGGTAGGAGAAAATACAAAACCTGTTTTCCCATCTTATGATTTAATAATATTTAACAATAAATATATGAAAACCTGATAATGTAAGTCCACATTTCAATACATAAATATCAAGCTTTATAATAATTTTACATGTCTTTCCCCTTTTTTTCAAGAGATGAAAAGGCAGAGATCAATACAGGAAGATACAAAGAGAGGAAATGAGGAGAAGGCTGCGATAACTGAGACTCAGAGGAAGCCATCAGAAGATGAAGTGCTTAATGTATATTAATTTTTTGTCTGGTTTCATGATTGCTGATAATTCCAAACTGTATGTGGAAATAGTGCCTTTATTTGTTAAAATGAGATGTTAGGTTTTTTTAGATGTCAATCTCCAGTGCATTCAAAGCAGAGTGAGAGGGGTGCACTGTTGAATTAGTCTGCAGTGTGGTGATAATTGTCAGATAAAAAAAATGAATTTTTCAGAGTTCCACAGCCCCAGCTTCCTTGAGACATTTCCATCAGGGCACTTCCCATAAAGAGATTCCAGTATTGATCTACCGGGAGGATTTTAATTATTACAATAGCAGATACCGCAGAGCTGCAGTTAGAGGGAAGAGTCACATGAGACCTGCTAGAATTTCTCAGCCAACCCATTTTGTTGGCTTGGGTTAATGGGTGTTCAACCTTTCCATTATCCAGATCAGCCGTGAATTACTAGCTGAATGATGTTTGCATTAATATAATATATATGGTAATTTCTTCACTTAATTAACGGGGAGGTTCAGCTCAGTAGGGGTATGGGCTGATCATGTGTAAAATTGATTTGTGAGGGAAATATTTGATAGACCGCAGGGAGAAAGCTGGTTTTGATGGACAGCTGCAGGACAGAAGCAGGATGAACAAGTTTTATCCTGATTTTTTTTTTTTTTTTTTTTTTTTTGTCTGAAAACACAACACAGCCTTTGATGGTGGTCGTTTGCTGCTCTTCACAGTTTATCTAAACCCATGTGGGTTTTTTGCTGAAGCAATCTAGAGCTGAGTAGTGATTTTGTACCACTGTTTTATCTACACCAAAACATCAAACTTTTTACGAGCTGGAGTTATTTCTAGCCCAGTTGTACTTTTGCAGAGCTGAAAAGGTCTGGCACAGTAAGTTCACATTATTTATGCAGATGATACACATGAACTCTTGGGATACTTCAGCCTGACACAGCATTTCTTTTCATCTTCTAATAACAATTGTTAACGATTATGCATGCTGACATTAGGGAAGTTTTCATACTATTTTCAGTTAATTATAGTTGATGAAAGGCAATATATTGCACATCATCTCAAATCCCTAGACTGACTTTTTTTCTTCAGGGACCGTTCTCATGGCTTTTTTTGGTTTTGGGGGTTTTTGCTGATTTTTTTTTTTCTGGTTTTACAACAGGTAGAAAAGGAGTTTCCATTGGCTGTTCTGTAGGAAGATCAAATTAATGGGGCAGAGAATGTGCTTAAATTCAGATATCCCATATTTCAAAGTTCTGAGCTTGTTATTGGTCCTTGAGAGCTCAGCCATACCATTAGCCTTCATTTTTAATATGTCTTTATTTGGAATAATATGCTGATGTGATTAATATAACTGTTGCCTGCGTATGAAACTGAATCGATTATTTCAGATACATTTACAGAAAAACAATTAAAAACGTCTGGTTAAAGTAACTGTCACAGCAACAAGTTAGCCTTAAAAAAGTTTTTATTTTTTTTCAGTTCCCAAAGCATAGTGATTGTAGTTTCATCCTTTGCAGAGTGCAGATGCAACACAAAATAATTTTGCCAGTTGTTGTTTTTTTTTTCCCCAGTTTCTCCAAGGCTCTGGGGCAGGTGTAGGAGGAAGAAGTGGATGGGTTTGCTTGGAAAGAGTAAATTTTTTTTCCTGATTTATGCAAGCACATGCTTCAGGAGTGACATTTCAGCTTTGTATACAGCCTATACAGATTCCCTTCAGCCAATATACTGTGTGAAAGTTGTTAAGCCACATGAGAGTAACTGGAGATACTAAAAGAAGTGGTTTTGGGTTCCTTTTGAGAGAGCCAGACAGC